>NW_012152507.1:8740555-8755610 GCF_000956105.1 Propithecus coquereli | reverse complement strand
ATAATAAAATAACATAGCATGATTTTTGCTCTAACACAAGTAAATATACACAGTACAAACACTGAAAAACATAAATGTATAATTACCTCAGCTACACAGTCAGCTCTGCTATTTACCCTGGAAATGATAGACTGAGATCTCTTTCAAATTAAACCTTGTAGAAACTCTTCAGGCCCACAGCCTACATACAGTGGTTCCTTTATCAGATCAAAGTTGTTTTTCATTAAGATATTCTAATTTAATTCTGTGTGTACATGTGTCTTTAATTTTAACCAGAATAAATATGAATGTATGTAGACCATCACATATAATTCATACATAAATAAATATGATATGGCTATATAATTCTTTCCATTTTAGGGTGTATATATGTGTGTGTGTGTGTTATTAAAAGACATTTTAATATTACCTCAAAAGAATGTTTTAATATTAATTACTTACTGATAGAAATCTTGCAGTTCTAATTGCTGTCTCTAAAAGTTCAAATTTAGCTCAATATAATGGTGGCTCAACAATAATAGAAGTATATGAAATAAAGACAGCCTGACTTACAGAATCTTTGGAGGTTTTAAGGTTTTATTGACTTTGTGATACACAATACACAATAGTTTCCAAAAAATGGGCAAAGTGATATCACAGTCTCAATTTAAAGATGTAAGCATTTATTAATAGAATTGCTTATATAGCCCAAGTAACTCTCTCCAATTTCCAAAATTTTTACACAAAGCCAGTTCTATATTTACACACATACAAACACTCACAGAAATACCATCCTAACCAATAGACCATAATAAAAAACTGAGACATTCCTAATGATTCAATGGGTCCTCTTGCTCATAGACACCCACACAAATTTGGCAGAGGGATTCACACTCAGGAGACGTGGGAAATACAAAAGGTGTGAAGCAGTGCATTGCATACAGCTGCCTTGACTGGCCTCGATATTGACCAAGAAGATCTCGTCTGACAGTCCTGTCATCAAAGAAGATCTTGTTCAGAATGTTTTGGATATACAGAAGCCTATGCTGATGCATTTGGCCCCAGAAATTCTACTCAAAACTACACATACTATTCCTCAAAGAACAACAACTAAACATCAAAGACAAAAAGATCACTTTGAACTTACATATAACTGTGTTATGGATAAAGAATTCTAACCATGCCAAAACTGTTCAAAGAATATATGAATTACTTTGAAAATAATAAAACTAAAAGCACATAGATAAATGAAAACATTGACCATAAAATTAAGTAATCCTAGCAGTGCATAAAAACTGATTGATTCAGTAGAGTATTATGTACACTAAACATAGAAATAAGTTCAGGATTTTATCTATACAATCTTGGCATTTTCAATAAATTTCTGGACAATAAGCCTCAATACCGTCCTTTTGAGCTTTCTAGGTGTTATCCCATTCAAGGTTAACACACAACATTTTTAAAATCTAGAAACACTCCTCTCTCCTCATACACACATACAAAAATCCTCTTAATATTTATCTGTCCTTGACT
Organism: Propithecus coquereli; assembly: GCF_000956105.1. Lineage (NCBI taxonomy): Eukaryota > Metazoa > Chordata > Mammalia > Primates > Indriidae > Propithecus > Propithecus coquereli. Next base: position 8,754,098 of record NW_012152507.1, on the reverse strand, counting down.
ATAAAATCAAAAGCAGACAAAATCAAAAGTTCTTGACTAGAAAATCAAAAGTAGACATTTTCAGCAAGAAAGATAGAAAAAATAGAATGTGTTCACGTTACAAGGAAGCAATATCAATTTTATTGTCCCTAAAGGTCAACCAGAGGAGCTAATTGGAAAAGAACAATCAGTGATGATGCAAAGAAGCCAGGGAAATTTGTGGGAGGTGGAAAGAGAGATGAGTACAGGTTTATCAAAGATAATATTTAGGGAGTGAAGATTTTAACAATTTCATTTTTAGAAAAGGAGTATTTGGACTATTAACAGAATGGAGAAAAATTGTGAGTCTGAAAATAAAAATAAATTTCTAGGTTTCACCTTGGTCATTATATATTCCAAATTCTAAGTACCATGGTCAATATATGCAATTTTTTAATGTCCTGTATGTTGGAATATCACTTTCTATTATGCTCTTCTAATGCATATTTTTAAGATTCCATGGTAAACTCCCCCTTTTTGTATGTTTTGCCTTTCAAAGGATCATAAATGTTTGCAGCAAAATAAAGGCTTGTTTTCCTAAGTGTAAATTCAGTATCAAATAAATATGTACAAATTCCAAAACTATGCTCCTATAAATTGAGTCTTAATATAGCTCATTGATTAAGTACAAGAGGTCTACATGCATACTAGAGCAGTAAATCTTAACTGGCAGGACAATGGGAAAGAAAAGTGACATTCCCCAGCAAAGGAGCTTTTCCAACAGCATGTGCATGTATGCATGTGTACACATTACACATACGCACAAACACACAGATTTGGAAACATCCCCTCACTGTCAGTCCTCTGAAGTCATTGACTAGCTGCCAACTGAACACCTCCAGGGCAAGGAACTCACTATGATGCCTCCTTTTCTTTTTTTTATAAAACTCCTAATAGTTACCAAAAGAATTATATATTATATGCTTATATGCCCTTTTTTCAGTGATCATAATTAGTACTATTTCTATATTATGGGTCTACTTGGAATGGGATCATTCTGTCTTCCACATGACCTCACCTGAAATTTAAAGAAAGCAATCAGGGTGAAGGAACTGTCAATTCCATCCAGTTTAAAAAAAAAAATGTCAAAGGAAGCTTGGAAAATAAATTTTGAGATCTGTATCAATCAGACTTTAGCTAAAACAGCAGCAGAACTATCTATCTATCTAATCTTTTTATCTATCTGTGTGTGTATCTATCTGTGTATACCTATGGATTTGTTAGAGAGATTTGATCTTATGCAATTGTGGGAGCTGGTTACACAGGGTCCCTGAGGCTGTTGCATCTATATTTTGTGGTAGAGCCTGAAGTCTGCAGATAAAGTAGTCAGAAGGAAAAGACCAACATGAGGTAAAGGAAGCAAGAACTGAACCTATAAGGATGTCTTGAAATCCACAAAGTTGAACTGAAATTTCCACTGGTGTCCCATGACCTCAACGTTTCCAACTTTCATGATGGGTTGATCTTCAGGAGAAGCTGGTGTCCTTCATCATGTTGCTAACCATGGACCTGGCCTAGGAATCAGAGGAGTTCAAAGAGGAGATCTGGCAGGAGCTAAAGGAGCTGTGGTCCAGTTGTTGTCCAACAAGGTGAACCAGTAGATAAGAGCTGACGAGGCTTATGGCTGGTGCTTCTCTTCCACCTGCCAAACCTCTCTCAAAATGTCCAGTGGCCCATGCTAGCCGGGAACTGTGCAGCAAAGGGAGCTATGGGAAAATAGTTCCAGGTGCTCAAGGCTGACACAATACAAATCCACTGTATTATTAACCATTTTTACTGTTAAATAAAAGCATACACTTTTCATGCTGAAATAGTTGTGCATCTACCTTCTCACTGATTTCAATGCTACATATTCCACAAATGGCCCCTGTATGAAATATGAGTATCCTAAGTCATAGAATAGCATGAGGGACAGGTAGACCTAGAAGAAACCTTGCAGATCATGCATTCCACTTTACTATCTCTATTTTATAATTTAGGAAACAGACCCAGCAAGGTTAAGTGAGCTAAATCAGATACACAATCTTTCTCAGGCAAGAGCCAGAGCTAGAAGCCATCACTGTCTTCTTTCTACCAATCTAGTGTTTTTATATGTACTTCATATATTTATGTAATTTATAAACTATAAATATAAAAATAATATTATTGCTCATTATTAGTAGTCTTATTATTCACACTGCCATTTTCCTTTTCCTCTCACTTGAGAAAAAGCAGAGGTTGAATTTTAAGATTGCCTTTATACAGTCTTTCCAAATCTACTATGATCCTTTTAACTTCCTCTATAATAACTTCTTCAAGGCTTCACAACTTTCTGTCTAATGTGTGTTTAGTTTCTACAGGTATTTGAATTTATCAACTAAATTGGCACATGCGCTTCTGTTTTGAAGTCCATGTTGAGAATGAATTAGGGTCAACAAAAGCAGTGTTTTTTATTGTTTATCCATCTAACTTTCTGATTTGAATAGAAGTTCAGCTTTCTATTACATTAGACATAAAATTACATTGGAAAATGATACACACCTTAATTAAATCTGATCTAAACCATTCTCCTGTACAAGCTATTTCAGCACTGACAGTGTTTTCTGCCATAAACTGCATCACCATCCTTGTTCAATGCTGTCTTGACTGAGGTACTCCCTAAACTTGGCAGTTAGTGAAGAGAGACATAAATGTGTGAGCACATGTGATAACATCTAGAAGAGATGATAAATCCTATTCACAAAACAAAATATAACCAATATGCTCTTGTTATAATAACATGAGAAAATTCTTATTAGTTTTTCCTGTTTTGTTTCCAGATCCATTCTCGTTCTCGTCTACCAACATTTAAAAATTAGGTGTAGTTGATGTTGTGCTGTGATTGCGAAGGTGAAATGAATAGATTAGGAGTTGCACAGCTGTTTATGGTTTTGGTTTATAGCTCTGGGACATCCCATTCTGGAGACATTCCGTTCCAGTTCATTTTAACAGTAATTAGAAGTACCCCTATAACGAGAAGCTTGCTGCTGGAAACAATTTCATTAGTTTGGGTGATTTTATTGGTTTCCTTTAGGGTGAGAAACTAGCACTAATAGTTGTAATTTAATAGGAAAATTACTGAAGCAAGAAAGATTCCACTGAATCTTAAATGAGGCATTAGACAGAAGTTTCTTTTCCAAAGAATGAAATATAAGAGAACCGCCTTTACCTAAAAAAAAATTCTGATTTGAATGCATATAAATTAGCATGAAAGAGCCATTTTAGTTAAATGCTTAAAAATTGCTTAAATAAAACATTAAGTTCTTGTACCAAAAACATCAGTAAAACTGACATAAATTAAAAATTCATGTGTCCATGCAAGGTATTTTTCTTCACACTTCATTTAAAACGAGGTAGAGTCAACACAGTTGACCTTTGTAGAAGGAATCTGACTTCCTTTAGACAAAGAGATTAATTTATTTTTCTAAGCCTGTTCTTTTCTGTTTTTTCCATTGTATTCTTTTCTGCTCCCTTTCCCCTCACACATCATTTCCCTAAGTAGCAACATTTTCTTTGTCACAAAAAGGATTAATGGGACAATATTTTCACCCCTGGCACACACATGATTCTCTATCTGCAAATCACTTTATAATCATTTAAGAATCCTTCCTCCCACTTCCAATGCAACGTGACTCAGAGTTACTTTCAGTATTTTAGACATGATAAAATAGATTCAGAGATAAATTTACCCAAGATTTCAAGACAAAATTAGTGGCAGATTAGTAATCTGAGATGTAACCTTCTATCCTTTTTTGGAGAATATGACACCTCCATCATTTGGAAACAATGGTCCTTTACCATAAAAAAGAGAATGTTTTAAAATTTTAAAATAGTGGAGTTAATAATGGCTGGGTTCTAAAAAAATGAAGCAAACATAGGAATAAATGTATATTTGGGCTTCAAGATGATCATTCAGGTACAAAATGATAGTCTTCTCACGTTTGGACAAAAATGTACCTTAAGATCTAAGTCCCTCAAGGGGCTGTCATGCTGACTTTTATAGCCCAAGTACATAGCACAGTGCCTGCCTATGGGGGAGTGTTCTATAAATATTGGTTGAATAAATGTTGGGCCAAATAATAGAATAAATAAAACACAGTATGATCAACTTTACTGATCTTTAGTAGCTAGAGTTTCTCTCACAGGGTTGAAAAGTTTGATATCTATGAACATTCTTCCCATTTTGTTCCTACAGTTTACATTCCAAATCAGTACCCTTTACACCAACTCAATTTTCAGTGTTTCCCTCCCATCCCCACTTCCCTACTCCGCAGAGTGGAAGAATAACTGACTCTCTCTCTCAACTACTCTTTTTTCATCTCTATTAGTTGATTTCTCAGTTTGTAATTTCTCAGGTCTTGGATTAATAGGTATCATCCTCACTAATATTGAGTGGAAATCTAATAGCACCATTTCAGATTCAGTGACTTAAATTTGAGAAGAAGCATAGGGAAATGGGCAGATATTGGGAGGGAACTAATCCTCTCCCTGTGGGTAAGAGTACTGTCTTCTAAGGAAGTGGGTGGAGATTTGGAGTCATGCAAAAAACTAAATGGCAGGGAAGAGAAAGAAGAAATTGGAGACCACTCAGGAGAAAATATATCTTTTGAAGATACTAACTCCTTAAATATTTTCTTTTTGAAATGCTGGAAAAATAATCATGTTTAGTTGTTGTTGTTGTTTGGGTTTTTGTTGTTGTTGTTTTCCATTTTTTGTTTTGTTTTGTTTTTCATAGAAATAGGATCTTGCTCTGTCACCCAAGCTGGAGTGCAGTGGCACAATTATAGCTCACTGTAACCTCAAACTCCTGGCCTCAAGTGATCCTCCTGCCTCAGCCTCCCAAAGCACTGAGATTACAAGAGTGAGCCACTGCCCCCAGCTGGACCAGGGCTTTTATGACTTTAACTGTTTGATGTCATGTTGTATTTCTCTTTCAAATTGTCTCACATCTTCAATGGAGACTTTTAAAAATGTCTAACACTCTTACACATCCTATTGAGATAGTCCCTGTATGCCCAAAGGGAGAAGGTTGCAAATAAGTAAGGAAGATTTACCACTCCCTCATTACCACAATGATCTCACCCCAAAGTTGGTCTAAGTAACAAGTGTTAGCCAGCACACTGGAAATGGTAGTCCTCAACATAACCGGAAGAATTTCTCCAGTGTGTACAACTCAAAAGAACTAATAGAAATTCCTAGTTGTCCCTTTAAAAATATATATCCTTAGATCTGTAAAAATGGTGGTACTGTGTAGACCACATGAAAGGAGAAAGTTCCAAATCTGAAGACGGAAGAGCTGTTAGTTACTTGTAGCTAACTGTCCATTCTAAGTGTTAGCAAAATGGAAAGTTGTATATGCAATGATAACAGTAATGACAAGCTCACCTAAATATATAATTTAAGGTGTTCTAATGTAAATTAAGAAAATAGGTTTTTTTTTTTAAAAAAGGCAATTGTGTGTACTAAGTGATTCACAGTAAGTTCATGTGGCTATTATATCAGGAAGATAATTCTTCTCTTAATTGCTGACCCATTAGAAGTAAGGTAGTAAATTTATTGTTCATTATCACACCAGAAAATCGAAAGTATGAACCTAAAATAAGTGCCATACAAATTCAGACATTGTCAAGTCATATTTCAAAGGGTGATATGGTAGGCCCATGTATTTATCTGCATAAGAATCTAAGCAATTTAATAATTTAAAATATTACTAAAACTTTTCATTCTCTCAATAATTCCCCATATTAGCCAAGAATTCCAAAATCCCTCCCAGTTCCATAGATTAAATAGACCAGTTAATTATTGCTATAATAATGCTGCATAATGAATTTCCTCCAAAATGGAGTGAAACAGAATAACTACGCATTTATTTCTTACACACAGGTTTATAGATCAGTGGGGTTTGGCAATTCTAAACTAGATTTAGAGGGCTGTCTCCAAGCTATGAACTGGGTCCAGATCTGTTTCATGTGTCCATCATCTTCATTGACCAGCGGTTACCTAAGTCATGGTCATGGTCAAGATCTGGAATTTAAGAGAGCAACCCCAACTATAAAAGTCCTTTTAAACCTCCATGCGAATTGCATCCTCTAATATACCATTGACCGAAGCGAATCACATGATCAAGCCCACTATCGATGCAGCAGAAAAGTATATGCCTTCCATAAAGTGAACATTTCTTGATTGATAATTTAATATACCACAGGAAGGAAAGAATTCACTCTGGTGGAAATATCCATGTTGCTAGCTTGATAAGTGAGGACACTTGGAATTACAGGAAAAGAAGGATCTTTGAAAATGTTAAAGAGCAATTTTACTCAAAATAGGCCTATCTCCCTTCAGAAAAGTCCGAGATCATTTAGAGTGAAGGTTATAATGAACGATAAGTGAAATAAAAGTTGAGTTAATTTGATACACATGCAATAAGCACTCTAGCATGAGTCAAGCACTGCACTCAGGAAGAAAGACAGACAAAAAGCCCAAGAGAGTCTCTATGAAACTGAGAGCCCAAGGGAGCAGTGAATTGTGATTTCAGGTCTTGGGCCTGAAAGGGCAAATAACACATCTCAAAGGGAGGCAAGTGGCAGCATCGACTTTAGTTCTACATGGTTCTCATGGCAGAATCAGGAGTCAAGAATGCACACTTTTGCAATATGAAAGGTGTGAGGCCATGGAGGGACATGAGATGGCTTTGGCACTGCAAGGAGCTCCTGCACTCAAGTCTTCGAGCCACCAAGAGGGATTTGAAGAGACTACAGTTCCAGGAGTTGTGGTTGTATTAGACCCTATTTGACTTCCAGCTTGGAAACAATGGAAATGCTGTTATGTTTATTTTAATTTATATCCAGAAAATATATTATTTCAAATCATTGACTTGAAGGTAAAGTGTTGGGTTAGATAATAAGACAGCTTTCTTAGGAGAAAACTAGAACAGAATAATTTTGTGTTATCCATAGATAAATAAATAAGGGAAAACATAAACACAAAGCAGTTTTCATAGCTATAGCATGAGTTTGTTGCAAACTAACTGACAAACTCCTTTCCTGGATCCTCTGTAATACTGTCTTTGTCATCGTCATCATCATCATTACTACTGACATTTTCAAAGTACCAGAAACTGTATAAAATACCTGACCTCTATTAGGTCATTAAATTCTAAGACAATCATATGAAAATAAGTATTTAACTATATTTTATGAAAAAGCTGTGTTTCAAAGTAACTTCTCTAAGATTATACAACCAGTAATTGGGAAAGTCACATTTTAAACTCAGATTTAGTCTTAAGCCAAAGCATCAGGTTTTAAGATTTACTACACATTTTGTTAACATGTATGACACAATTATTGCTTGGATTTGGATTATAGTCAGGATATACTGTGATCAAGACACCAGATCAAGCTTTAACTATGTCTGTACCACACTTCACTCAGGGGAAGTGAGTTAGTGTACTCTCTTAATTTAACATCTGATAGTAACAGAGATTTTTAAGATTATTAAGTGGAAAATGAATGAATCCATTTAATAGAATGACAGTTGTCTTTCACCGATCAAAGAATATGTTGTGATGATTTACACAGGTGTTGTCATATGCATTAGTGCACAATAAAAGCCAACTTGATATTATATTGAACAGCTTACTTTGATGGCTAGATCAATGACATGAATTTCTTAGCCTCTTCAATTGATATGAGATGCCAGAATAAACTGAAAGGGAATAAAATTCTAATATAATATAAAGAAAATAAAGAAATTATGCCCAAATGATATGTAATAAAGATTCTACAAGGTAGGGTTTTGCTGTTAGAATAGTAAAGCTATGCTGGAAAAAAATCTCAGAAGAATAACCTTTGATTCTTGATCAAAAGAAGAAAATGAAAGCAATCTGCCTGCCTCTTTTTAGCAAATCCTTCAGTCCTTGCAAGTATACAACAAATTCAATATTTCATGTCCAACATGAGAAGGAACTGGTTCCAGTAGTAAAATCTTTGCAGTTGTACTCCAGCAGCAACTACTTAACATCTTTACTCCAAACATGCAATGATTAGATTACTAAAAAATTTTTAAGCCTATAAAATATTTTAAAGCAGATTTTCTTAAATCCTATAAAGAAATATCAGGAATAAAATGTGCTCATAATTCTATTTACCACTTGCTTTTGCTTGCTTTTTCTTTTCTCTCTTTCTTCCATTTTTTTTTTTTTTTTCTTCCAGGGTCTTGCTCTGTTGCCAAGCTGGAGTGCAGCAGTGACATGGTCCTAGCTCACTGCAGCCTCAAACTCCTGGGCTCAATTAATCCTCCCACCTCAGTCTCCCAAAGCACTGGGATTACAGATGTGAGCACCAAGCCCAGCCACTTTCTTTTTCTTTAACATTCCTCTGTTAACCAATCTCTTCTCACCATTGAGATTTACACAAACTTCTGATCCATATTTTTGCATTTTTCTTTCCAGTCAATATATTTTCTGAGTTTAACCCTCTTTTGTGTCTCTTTTTACACCCCTTTTTTACCCATAGATTTTTCCAGTGCCAATTCTTCTTGGCAATCTGGATAAGTTTCCCTACCATCTTCATCAGGTATGAAAGAAATCTTTTTTTCTGTACCACTTTTCTTATTGCCTGTGGGTTTCCTTGATCTAAATAACTTAAAATTAGTTTAAAGTGATTTTTTTTCTCATTGTCACTATACTTCTTCCCCCATACAAGTTATAAACAGAAAACAACAAAATGTTCCTAGACATTCTTACAATCACAGGATACCTTCTGTATTAATCAAAACTCATTCAGTGGCAAGTGACAAACACTTAAACTGTCTAAATAAAAAATGAATGTTACTGTTGAATTGAGACATCCAGAAGTGGAAAGGGCCTCAGAAAAGCCTGGAACTAGAACTCAAAAGATGTATTAAGGGAGCTCCCTCTCTTTGTCCATATTTGAGCTCTACTTTCCTACTTTCCTATTATTTGCTCTGAATATGGACAGATTTCATTTTTGCAGGTAAAGGGCATGGTCATTAGCAATTCTTCATTTTCATACCTCATAGTAAAGACTCAACAAAAAGAAATAGAGGGTATTTTTAATAATTATTATTGGTCTGCTTTGGTCAGTGCCCACATTTTGGACTACTCACTATTGCCAAAGGTATAGGATTTTATGATTGGCCAGTCCTAGGATCCATGACTGGTGGAGGCGGAGGACATACAACACTAATGGACAATCCCATTTTACTTATTGAATGGGTTTGGTCAGGTTCTCCCAAAAAGAAATGTTGGGCATACAAAAATCAATGTTTTCTCACTACATTCCACCTTAAGCTGCCAAGCATCCATGTGCATCCTTCCTATAAACATAGAATATTGTTGTCCATTAAAATAAACTATCACTCACAAAAAGAAACAGCAACTAAAGGTGGGAACACAAAGTCTCATCCAATATTGCATCCAACTGAACTACTAGCATTACATATATACTTTTCCCCCTCCTGAGTTTAGACTCAGTTGAGAGACAGACATAGGATTCAGACAGATATCAAAAATAAACATAGCCAATTAAAAATAAATTAGAGAATGTACCTTTAGCTCCGAGTCAAAAGGGCTTGCAGAATTACCCACAGACTCCCAGGGAAGGGCAGACAATAGTAGGCCTTCTTTGCCAGGTATGAGGCTTGTTTTTCAGCTTACTACATGGCCAAGAACAAACCAAAACAGATGTTCTCCAAGATCAAAAACATCCCATAGAGAGAAGTATGGTAGAGGATGAGCCATGCATGTCCAGTTTCTTCAACTAATCTCACTGTAATAAATGTATTCTTCTGTTCAGAGAGGAAGAATGATTAGGAAAACAAAGATAATCCAGGCATATTTGACTCTAATGACAGTTTCCCCACATGGAAATATGGAAGTGTGAATAAAAGTTCCCCACAATGGGAGCCAAGATGGCGGACAAGAAAAGGCGCCAGTCAGAGGGTCTCTGCAAAAACAAAAAATTTTAGAAGAAAGAGAAAAAAATAAACTAGCAGAGAAACATAGATCGGGTGAGGGTGGGAAGGAAGGGTGCCTGAAACTACAGGAGAATCCATGGGAAGACGTTGCGGAGGAGAACTGGAAGGAGAAAGGTCCCGAGAGGCTTGGAGACCAGCGAAGAGGGTAGATGGAGAGGTTAACTTTCCCCTTCCTTGCGTCTCGGACTATTGGTGGGCTCCTGAGCGGTCAGAGAGACCTGCCGACACCAGCCCAGAGACGGCTGCTGCCAGTGAGCAGTGGCCTCTTGCAGACATGGCGCCGGGCTCCCAGCCCACTTGGGGCACCTCTCCGGGTGCAGACCTGAGCCTTTCAGCAGACTCCATAGTGCTCCATTCGCTCCTTGCCCCTTCCTACCTATGGGTGCCCAGAGAGACAATTTAGCCATCACACACAGGCATCTCCAAGGACCTCTCCTTTTGGGGCCCTACAGCAGACTGAGGGGTACTCAGACTGCTAGTTCTCAACCCTCCAGCCCTCCCAGGTGCTGCTTGCCTGGGGACTCCAGGAGAGCGGGGCAAATCCTGAAGTGGAGTGAAATCGATCCAGCTTGGGCACCCTGTAGGTGATTCAAAACCAGAACCCCTCCCCCTGGCAGGATCAGGGATTGATCTCCAGGGCCCAGGGGACAGATGTGAAGACAAGACCCCTTTTACACCCAGGTCACGATCCCACTGCCCCGGGACACAGAAGAGAGATCTGTGAAAGAGCCTACTGAGGAGTGTGTGCCTTCAGGGGCAAATCAGCATGCCGGAGCAGCAACCCTCCTCCGAAAATAGGGCTGTGCACCCAGCTCAGGTTGTGATCCTGGGTAGCGAACCTCCTGGCCCATGTCACACCCAAGGGAGATCCATTGGCCTGAGGTCCCACTTGCTAGCAGAGGCCTGGGAGAGGCCACGGAGAGGGGGAGGGTGGAGGGGAGCGAGACTTGCTCCAGAGTGCAGGTCTTGGACAGCCCCACCCCACAAGCCCAGACTTTCAGCTAAGTGGAGCTATTTTAGACCCTCCTAGTGGCTTTGCACAGAAACAAAGAGAAGACCTTTGAATGCTGCTAACAGCAGTTCTGGAGCCTGAGGGCAGGCTTACCAAACCCAGCCACACCCAGACTCACTCCCGGACCTGCCCGCACTGAGGTGCAGAAGAAGGACACAGACGGAAATTCTGGGGCCCCACCCACAACCCGAGGCACAAGAGGGCCTCTCTAGAGGAAAAAGAGCTAGCTACAGGACCCAAAACAGCACTGAAGTGCACTCCTCCCTGCAAGTGCCACCTACTGACAGGGAGGTCATCCTGCACACCCTTTTACTGCATCTCCTGATTCACCATAAAGGGTGTGGTTGAATCTCACTGACAAATACCACCTACTTGCTGAGAGACTAAACAGGGTGTGTCATTACCCAAATGAAAATTTAAAGGTAAGAAGGAACAACTGATCCAGATGGGAAGGAACCAGCAAAAGAACTCTGGAAGTATGAAGACTCAAATGGAAAGCACGCCCCCAAAGAGGAACAACAGCTCCCCAGCAATGGACATTAACCAAATTCAGAACACTAAAATGACAGAAGAATTTCAAACATGGATTGCAAGAAAACTGAATGATATGCAAGAAAAAATGGATAACCAACACAAAGAAACCACAAAAAAAATCCAGGCCTTGGAAGAAAAATTCACTAAAGAAATTGAAATATTAAAGAAAAATCAAACTGATCTACTGGAAATGAATGACTTATTCAGGGAACTACAAAACACGATGGAAAGCCTCAAGAACAGGATAGATGAAAGCGAAGAAAGAATCTCAGAGATTGAAGAAAACCACTTCCAATTCAATGAGTCAGTCGCAGAAGTAGAGAAGAAAATTAAGAGAAAAGATAAAGCTTACAAGAAATGTGGGATTGTGTGAAAAAACCAAACCTGAGGGGGATAGGAGTTCCAGAAAGTGAACAAGAAAACACTCAAGGACTGGATAAGCCATTTGAAGAATTAATAGAGGAGAATTTCCCAGGCCCTGCTAAAAAACTAGATATACAGGTACAAGAAGATCAACGGACCCCAGGGAGATTCAATGCAAATAGGAAGACATCACGTCATCCAGTCATCAGACTTACCAAAATAGCCACTAAAGAGGCCCTTCTATGAGTTCTAAGGTGAAAAAAACAAGTAACATACAAAGGAAAGCCCATCAGAATAACTCCAGATTTCTCAACTGAAACCCGACAAGCAAGTAGAGACTGGGGTCCGATTCTCACTCTTCTGAAAAAGAATAATGCCCAGCCTAGAATCTTGTACCCTGCACAACTAAATTTGATATGTGAAGGAGAAATAAAGACATTCTCAGATAAGCAAAGACTGAGGGAATTCACCAAGACAAGACCAGGTCTCCAAGAAGTACTCAAAACAGAAATACACAAGTTTCAGCACAATAAACAATCTCGAATGTGAAACCACTCAAAAGTTAAAGATCAAAGGCGAGATTCCACAATTGCTCAAGACAGAAAACAAAGCAACAAAATGCAACCCAATAGTAATTCACCCCACTTATCAGTTCTCTAAATAAATGTGAATGGTTTGAACTGCCCTCTCAAGAGACATAGGCTGGCCAAATGGATAAGAAAAAAACAAACCAAGCATCTGCTGTCTCCAGGAAATGTATCTAACCTGCAAGGATGCATTTAGACTTAAGGTAAAGGGGTGGAAATCAATATTTCAAGCAAATGGAAGTCAAAAGAAGGCTGCTGTGGCAGTTTTGGACTGAGATAACTTGGTTTTTAAATCTACAAAAGTAATGAAACAGAAAGGGGGTCACTATATAATGGTTAAGGGTACAGTTCAATAAGAAGACATAACAATTCTAAATATGTATGCACCCAACTTAGGTGCACCCAGATTCATAAAGCAAACTCTACTTGATCTAAACAAATTGATACACAACAACACCATAATAGTCGGAGACTTCAAAACCCCACTGACAGCACAGGACAGATCCTCCAAACAGAAAATTAACAAAGAAATAATGGACTTAAACAGAACTCAAGAACAAATGGGCTTGACTGACATTTACAGGACATTCTACCCAAAAAGCACTGAATACACGTTCTTCTCATCAGCTCATGGGACATTCTCTAAGATCGATAATATACTAGGACACAAAGCATGTCTCAAAAAATTTAAAAAAATAGAAATCATACCATGCATCTTCTCAGATCACACTTGAATAAAAGCAGAAATCAACCACAACAGAAACTCTCATCTCTACACAAATTTATGGAAATTAAACAACTTTCTGCTGAATGATTCATTCATAAATGAGGAAGTAAAGATGGAAATCAAAAGATTCGTTGAACTAAATGACGAAGGTGACACAAGTTTTCAAAATCTGTGAGACACAGCCAAATCAGTCCTGAGAGGAAAATTTATTTCCATAAATGCCTATATCCAAAAGTCAAAAAGATCACAAATAGACAACCTAATGAATCGACTCAAAGAACTGGAAAA
>NW_012152507.1:8728792-8730815 GCF_000956105.1 Propithecus coquereli | reverse complement strand
AGCCATGGATTACCAACTGGAGAACTTCGAAAGAATCATCATCACTAGTGCAGAAATTTTTTTATGTTGTCATAAACCTAAAAGAAGTCAATTAGGTCTAGTTCTTCATTAATGGTTTCTACAAATCACATTTATAGCCAACCCCATATCCAGTGTGATACTAAGAAATGCCAGTTAGAAAGACAAGTTTTGACACCTTTATATTATGGCATTGTAGAAACTATGGGGGTAATTAATTTTGACTTATACTGCAATGAATCCAAGCAAAACTCTAAAAGCCAATTGGCCAATTACTGACTCTTAGGGTAACGAAGCCTTTTCAGAAAGCTTGAGTTTATATTACTGGTGTGATCAAGGTTTTAATGAAATTGCTGCATGGCAGAAGCTACTGGACTATTAAGAGAAAACCACAAAAATAAATGAGCGCCTAACTCTGAATATACAAAAAAAAGAGAGCCTTCTGGTTCTCTTTGATTGTCTATTAATTTCTCATGATAGAGCCCCATGTGGCATTGCTCTGACAAATTTCACTGAAGCATGTTTTCTCTTCTGCAAATTAGTAAAGTCCTGCATGTGATCTTCTTAATGGGAATTTGTATCCCACTGTTCTTTATTATTATTTTAAGGGGAGTAGGCATTTTCTCATTCTCAAGAGTAATGACTGGGCTAGTTGGAGTTCTTTTATGGATATCGAAGTCTATAACCCAACAGGTGTTAGGAAGAATTCATGCTGTGCTGCAGCTCCACAAGTATTTATTCACCACTGGTACTTGTGTTGAAATGTTGTAAAACTCACAGTGATATCTAAATGGTACAGTAAACCAAGAATTTAGTGAAAGACTTAACTTTCTATTCTTCCTGAGTAAAGCCATTACCAATTTAAATATCCTATAACTCTTCAACACAGGCATTTTTAATAGCTCATTCACAGCCCCAGCTCAATCATTCATTTCCTTCTTAGGCTTTCATTGAGAAATGCAATGGAAGTGCTGATTAAGAATGCAAAACAGAATCTTGAAGATGGCGGATTAGGGGTGACCTCCTGGCTCTCTGCTCCCAGAGTGGGAGGTGAAGAACACAGACACCCACACGCGAGTGAGGCACTCCCCTGCAGGATGAGCTTCGTGGATCTGCAGAGAAGCAGCGAGGGACAAGCAGTCCCGCAGATAGAGTAAGGTTAGCTGGATAAGTGCTCGCAAATTACCAGAGAGTTGGGACAAAGGGGAAGTCTAGCGCGGGACGGCCGCGCCCGGCGGCAGGTTCTCCCGGGCACTGAGATCTGACTCACAGGAAGACGACTCTTCCTCTACCAAACCCCACTCCCACACAGGCAGGGAAGTGCCAGAAATCAGTGCGAAGTGGTAGCACAGACCGACAAGCGGTGGGGAGCCGAGACAGGAGCTGGGTCCATTTTGAACGCGCCGGAGCGCGGTGCTGGGTCTGCATCGGAGGGGAGGGACCGGCCCGAGCGCGCACTCCCCCCGGATCAGACGCCACCGGAGCCCACAGGGGAGAGTTTGGAGGCAGCTTCTTGCCACAGGAGACCGCCAGCAGGAGATCGGGGGAGGAGAACTCCATAAAAGAGGCTCTGCCCGTGGAAATCGCTGAAAGTTCGGTGGGTGCTGGGAGGGACACAGCACAGAGACCTCCCGCGGATCGGTCCAGAGTCGCAGTGTGAAGGGGGGGGGGCGGCGGGCCCAGCGGGCGGCCCTGGGATGCAGCTCTGGGAACGGCGGACCCCGGCTCCAGATGCCCTCCCAGTGCAGTCAGCTTCAGCGCTAACTAGCAGGGGGTGGGCAGCTGCAATTCGGGGACCCCAAAGCCTGCGACCGCGGGGACTTGTTGCCCGGGAGTCCGCCTGAGTCATAACCGCTGCCTCTGTGGCAGAGCTTGCCGCGCCCTGCGAGGAGAGTAACGTGCGCATCCACTTTCTCTCCCGAATCTGCGGAGAGTCTGTCCCAGCCGCAGACTCAAGCCCCGCCTCTGAAAGAGCAGAAAAGAGAGAAAGAGCGATATTGCTGCC
>NW_012152507.1:8725959-8728742 GCF_000956105.1 Propithecus coquereli | reverse complement strand
TTTTAGAGTCTGCAAATGGCCACACCTACCAATTTATAATTTGTTTATAAGAAATAAAAACACAAGTCCAATTATCCAAATAATGAAGGGGTTTTTGTTTTTTTTGTTTGTTTGTTTTGTATACTTAGAAATCCAGGGTATAGCTAGTGTTAGACAAGATTGGATCTCATTGCTCAAAAACTGCCAGGGCTTCTCTCCTCTCAATTCTCAATCTCTCTTTCTCTCTTTTTCTTTCTCTCTCTCTTTTTCTTTCTCTTTCTCTTTCTCTCTCTCTTTCTATCTCTATCTCTTTCTCTTTGTATTTTTCTCTCTATTTCTATATCTCTTTCTCTCTCTCTCCCCTTCCATCGCTTTGCTTGATGTTGGCTTCATTCTCTATGTAGAAGAGCTTCCTCCATGAAGCTTGGGAAAATTGTCAGCAGCTCCAAGCTTACAGTGGTGAGCTTGGCAAGCCCACCAGGAGGAGCTTTAAAAGCCAGCAGGCGTACATCAACTCTTGGAAATGGTGCTCATTTCCTTACTGTGGTAGGCAGAATAATGCCTCCCCTCAAAATATCCAAATCACTAGAACCTGTAAATATGTTACTTCACAGGATAAAGGGTACTTTGCAAACATGATTAAGAGTAAGGATGTGAAATGGGGAGATTAATCTGAATTATCTGGGTGAGCTTAATATAAATCACATGAGTTCTTAAAAGTAGAAGAGGAAAGCAGATAAGTGGGTCAGAGAGATGACAGCATGAAAAAGATGATGTCTCTGCTTATTCTGAGATATAGAGGGCTGTGTGCAAGGACAAGGAAAAATGCCTGCAGAGCTAAAGGCAACTCTCAACTGACAGCAAGCAAGAGAACAGAAGTTCAATGCTACAAATGGATGAAACAGAATTCTTCTAACAATGGAATTAGCAAGGAAATGGATCCTCCTCTAGCTTACAAAACAGAACATCTTTATTTTAGCCCACTGAGACCAATGTTGGATTTCTCACCTAAAGAATTGCAAGTTAATAATTTTGAGTTGTTAAATTTGTATTAAATACAAGCTGCTAAACTTTTGTAATTTGTTCCAGCAGCAGTAGAAAACAAATACATTTGTTTAGGTCGCAAGCCTAGTCCTTGGGCAATTAGTGTTTGCCATAGAGATTGGCCAAGCCCAGAATACCTGCACTTCCCTGTAGCCATAGAGAGGTAGAATCTTATTATTGACAGTTTAACAAAAAATATAAGTGACGGAGAAAGTGGGAAAGAAATGAAGCCCAGACAAAACAGAGAAATATCTCCCCACTTCACTATATTTATGTTGTCATTTAATCCATTACCATATTTTGCTACTACATTCACAGGGATTTTTTTTTTTTGAAATATGGCTTTGCCATTTCATTTCTACCAACAGATAACTGGTCTGCCTTATTGGAAGTGTTTTTTGTTGTTGCTGTTTTGTAGAGAAAGGGTCTTATGTTGCCCAGGCTGAGTGCAGTGGCCATTTACAGGTGCAATCATAGAGCACTACAGCCTTGAACTCCTGGGCTCAAGTGATCCTCTCAACTCAGTCTCCTGAATAACTGGGACTACAGATGCACATTACCAAGTCTGGCTAATTAGTAGTGTTTTTAAAAAAAAATGATCAAAACACAGAGGATTGTTACACATTATCTCATTCTGGTCCTAATTTAATATTCAAAACAATCTTCATTTATAAATATTTCATCTATTTTCATATATTATAGAATTAATAACCAAAGCAAAGCTTCAGAGTTAGAATAATCAATCTTGCTTAGAGTCTTAGATCTGTCATATTTATGAGGAAAACACAGGCCTTCCCATACTAAAGCTACTGTCATAGATCAGCTTTGTCAGTGGTTAAACAAAATACACTCCCTCATTCAACAGTACGCACTGACCATTTGCTATGTTTCATTCCTGGTGCACAGTTTCTACAAGGCTTGATACAGTGATACAAATATAGCAGGAGCTAAGCAGGCATAGAAATTAAACATAATGATGGTAATAATGATAAAAATCAAAATAGTCATGTATGCCATATTGTTCCTTAGCTATAGCATTTCAAATTCTAAAAAATGCTAAGTTTTGTCTCACTGGAAAAATATACAGCCATGGATTACCAACTGGAGAACTTCGAAAGAATCATCATCACTAGTGCAGAAATTTTTTTATGTTGTCATAAACCTAAAAGAAGTCAATTAGGTCTAGTTCTTCATTAATGGTTTCTACAAATCACATTTATAGCCAACCCCATATCCAGTGTGATACTAAGAAATGCCAGTTAGAAAGACAAGTTTTGACACCTTTATATTATGGCATTGTAGAAACTATGGGGGTAATTAATTTTGACTTATACTGCAATGAATCCAAGCAAAACTCTAAAAGCCAATTGGCCAATTACTGACTCTTAGGGTAACGAAGCCTTTTCAGAAAGCTTGAGTTTATATTACTGGTGTGATCAAGGTTTTAATGAAATTGCTGCATGGCAGAAGCTACTGGACTATTAAGAGAAAACCACAAAAATAAATGAGCGCCTAACTCTGAATATACAAAAAAAAGAGAGCCTTCTGGTTCTCTTTGATTGTCTATTAATTTCTCATGATAGAGCCCCATGTGGCATTGCTCTGACAAATTTCACTGAAGCATGTTTTCTCTTCTGCAAATTAGTAAAGTCCTGCATGTGATCTTCTTAATGGGAATTTGTATCCCACTGTTCTTTATTATTATTTTAAGGGGAGTAGGCATTTTCTCATTCTCAAGAGTAATGACTGGGCTAGTTGGA
>NW_012152507.1:8713053-8714154 GCF_000956105.1 Propithecus coquereli | reverse complement strand
GAAATGGAAAACTATCATGCAGGCAAATGGAAGTGAAAAGAAAGCAGGGGTAGCTATACTATTCTCAGATAACATAAGCTTTAAACTAGCAAAAATAAAAAAGACAAAGATGGCCACTATATATTGGTGAAAGGGAAGATCCAACAAGAAGAATTTACAATCCTTAATATCTATACACCCAATACACGAGCACGCAGTTACATAAAGCAAACGTTGTCTGATCTAAACAACATCATAAACAATAACACCATAATAACAGGGGATTTCAACACCCCACTGAATGAACTGGATAGATCTTCCAAACAGAAAGTAAGCAAAGAAATAATGGACTTAAACAGAGCTGTTGAACAAAAGGGTCTGACATCTCTACAGAACATTCCACCCAAATAAAGATGAATTTACATTCTTCTCATCAGCCCATGGAACTTACTCCAAAATTGACCACATACTAGGCCACAAATCAGACCTCAACAAATTCAGAAAAATAGAAATTATACCATGTACCTTCTCAGACCATAGTGCCTTAAAATTAGAGTTCAATATCAACAGAAATACTCACCACCTCATAAAGTCATGGAAATTAAACAATCTATTGTTGACTAACTCCTGGGTCAAGGAGGAAATACAGAGGGAAATCAAGAACTTCTTCGAACTAAAAGATAACGGAGAAACAAACTATCAAAACCTATGGGATACAGCAAAAGCATTTCTGAGAGGAAAACTAATAGCAATAAATGCTCATATCCAAAAAATAGAAAGATCAGAAACTGTCAACCTAATAAATAGAATCAAGGAGTTGGAAAAGGAAGAGCTAACCAATCCCAATCCAAATAGAAGAAAAGAAATAACTAAGATCAAAGCACAATTAAATGAAATTGAGAATAAGAGAACTATATACATGATCAACAAAACCAAAAGTTGGTTTTTTGAAAAGACAAACAAAATTGACACCCCACTGGCTAGATTCGCTAAAATCCAAAGGGAAAGGTCTCTAATAAACTCAATCAAAAATGAAAAAGGAGAGATCACAACAGATGCCACGGAAATACAAAACATTATTTTTGATTACTACAAAAACCTATATGCCCAAAAACTATATAA
>NW_012152507.1:8707838-8709497 GCF_000956105.1 Propithecus coquereli | reverse complement strand
ATCATTAAATCTCTAGGTTTCTCTTGGCTGTACTTTCAAGATAGATCCAGGATTTTATCACTTTCACAACCTGTTCAGATACATCCCAGGTGCAAGCCACCATCTTCAATTATTTGGGTCATTTCAACAGCCTACCAATTGATCACATGCCTCTGTCCTTCTTTCCACCTCCAACGTTCTATTCTCAGCAGAGCAACCAGGTGATGCCATTAAATCTTAAATCAAATCATGTCTCTCCTTTACCCAAACCATATGATGTCTTACCATTTCCTTGGAATAAAAATCCAACGTCCTTACGATGGCCTGCAAGGCTCTATCTAATCCAGCCCTTTCTACCCTCTCACTGTGTGTGTCTATCACTCTCTTCTTCAGTTGGCCCACTCGAGTCACACAGGCCTCTTTGCTATTTTTCAAACAAGTAGGCTGCCTCTGCCTCATGGCTCAGCATTGTTTTTGTATGGCCTGTTACTGCCTTCATGGAAACAGATGCAACGGATTCATGCTGTGGTGGAAAAACTTACTGAATTATTATTTATTTCCTGTCATTGAAAAAGACACAAAAGAGTAAGAGATATGTTCCCCTCCTATATCCTAAAAAGCCAAGGTTTTCTCCTTCAGAGACTATTATTGGCTTTTGGATTGCATACCTAGAAACAGAAGTTGCTAGTCTCCCAAAAGAAACATCTGCCCTATTGTTTGAGACTAGAGTTCTCTACTATGCAGAGGATGGAGAAAGATCCTGATTCTAAGAGCTGAGAAGGAAAAGGATTTTTAGCCCTTAAAGGAAGAGTGAATTGGGGAAACTTGCAGCTTTCCATGGATAATGGAGACTTCTGTCTTTTTTATATTTAGTCACCAACTATAGGCATCATATATTGATTGTAGCTGGTAACTAATCACTTAAATTTGAGAACCAATGAAGTGCTCCACAACCAATCTTCAGGCAATGGAGAGGACTACTTAAAGGAGTGTCTGTGATCCTACCCAGGGATCAGTACCCAGGTGGTGGCAAAGGACCAGCCTCAACAGTAGTATCATGAAACAGAAGAGGCAAGATACCAACAGATAACACCAAGGACCAAGAAGAAGTCTCTCATTTGTTTTATAAACTCTCTGCTAGCTTCTTCCAATTCCCATATTGTTATAGAACCTAGGTTGTGAGAAAGCATTTCCAAAAATGAAATTGGGATTTGATTCTTTCCACCATCTTAGCAAACGGAGTTTTAGGACCAAATTTAAATCAATTTAGAAAAAATAAACTTACATTTTCTTGCTTGTCCTCAAAGATTATAGAGAATTTTATACGGGCTACCCATTGAAATCACACTCAAAATAACTAAAAATATTGTTGCAAGTCATGACTGCATTATGGACTATACAAAACCCCAATAAACTGAGCTTATTGATTTTTAAATGATAGCCAAGTTGAGCCTAGGGAGGTTGTGTGTTTCTAAAAATTTGTCCATTTCCTCCACATTTTCCAGTTTGTGTGCAGAATCTATTTAGAACTCAGAAAAATCAGCAAGAAAAAATCAAACAGCCCTATCAAAAAATGGGCAAAGGATATGAACAGAAACTTTGCAAAAGAAGACAGAATAATGGCCAAAAAACATATGAAAAAATGCTCAACATCTCTAATCATCAGGGAAATGCAAATCA
>NW_012152507.1:8704027-8707252 GCF_000956105.1 Propithecus coquereli | reverse complement strand
ACTTGAAGCTCGGACTTGGGGGGGAGGGAGGGTAAGGGCATCATACGTAACCTAATCATCTGTACCCCCATAACATGCTCAAATAAAAAAAAATGATAGCCAAGACTTTGTTAAAGAAATAGAGCACATAGATGAATAATGTTAATAATCACTTTAAACTTTAAGAATAACAATAATGAGAAACAGTGGGCAATGCTGAGACTCAGTTTAAGGAGAGACCTTGCAATGTTTACAAACACCCCTAGGTAGATAGAAATTGAGTGGCAGAAGGTTCAAAAAGAAGAGGAAGAAAACATATCACGAAAAGTTATTTTAAAGGTCATTTTTTCAGGTTCTGAATTTTTAAGAGAGAAAATTTTCCTAAAGAAGGAAGGGTACTTGGTAGCAGATGTTATGATATAGAAACACTATGATGTACCAAGCCTGAATGTAAACTTAGACAAAGTCAATATTTTAAGACAATGTATTGCAAAAATACCTTCAGCCTCCCAGAGAAACAATGAACTCCTGGAAAATGGAGGTGTTTTATGGGGATGAAAAGACAGTTTCAAAAGAGGAGATATTTGTAATCTTAGAGAGGACCCATTACTCAGGTGCTTTAGCAGCATATCTTGCCCAAGGCCAAGCGGCTGCTACTTTTAGAAAAAGATCACTTTAGAGGACCAGTCTCTAAGAGTATTACAATACTCAGAGTGCATGGCTTAATTACCTGAGGCTTTAGATTTAGCTTTGGCTGTGTGGAAAACCAGAGAGCAATAAAGATCAGTCCCTTGAAAGTTCATAAAAATGAAAATGAAAATGTGTCTGCGTTTAACTGAAACTAAAAACTGATTCAGAAATTTCTAGCCACAAAACATGCAGAATTATTTAGCCAGAGAAAGAAGAGATATGTGATTGGGGGTAATGTACAAGATTCATTCAGCCAGCTAGAGCAGATGGCAACTGAGCAAGGCAGTAAAAAGCCATGGCTACCCTGATTGCCCTTCTACTGTACGTCCCCAAGAGCTCATTATAGAAGCAAAACAAACCTGGCACTGTGGCAAATGAGACTGTCTCTTAATCTACTATCAATATTGTGCCTAGAAAACACACACACCACCCAGGCTGAGAACAGGGCAGAGCAGGGGCCAGGAAGGAGACGCTGTTGGAGATCTGCATTTAAGGTACCAGGGTAAGTTGCACCACCTTGTCGGCCGGGAGGTAAAGTGAGTGCTGAGGACCGAAGAGCTTGATGACACAGATCACTAAATTTTTTTCTTTGGAGTTCATGTTTTGAACCCTTTCTGTAGCATGTCTACAAGCTCTGCACACAAACAATCTGATGGTAAAAAGATGACGTTACCAAGGAATGTGAAAACCAGTTCTCCTCAACCCTCTTCAAAGAAATAGCTGCCTTCTATTCCCAAAAAATGCTTTGCCCATAAATAAGCCTACACATCTTGCCTCTGCCTCAGCAGCGCAGTCAACAAATGGCACACATGCTTCTTAGGGACTACTGTATCTGGAATATTTCCTTTTTGCAGAATTTGCCATGGTTGTGAAGCAGACGCCCAGACATGTATCTTATCACTCTGCATTAATGTGGTTCAGATTAATATTCATATGGTATGCACTTCATCAAGATAGAGTACTTAGGTTTACAGTTTACATCCCTGATAACTATCCAGATGGTGACTGTCCATGCTTGGTGTTTGATATTCTTGTCTTTCACCGTGAGTTGATCCCACCTCAGGTAAACTGGATGTGAAGAGAGCATTTGCAAATAGAGGTGAAGCCATAATCATATTTGGCAAGTATTAATGCATGCAAGGAGAGTTGTCTACAAGATGGATATGGAAACCCCCCTAAACTCATAGGCTGCGGTACTTTATGCAAAATACGTTCAGCTTTTTAAAAAGGAAAGTGGTTAACAGTGTTTACTGTATGTACTGCTCCTTTGTTTGACTAACCTAAAATAAAAGATTTTCATGCGATACATTTTCCAAGTAGATTCCTTATTTACATGATCAAGCCAGACAGAAGATGGTAATTCAGAAAAAGCCTGTAGAACAACACAATAAAAGTGTTCATGTTGCTGGCTTGCCAAGGATAAAGCCTGGCTCAGTACAACCTTCAATAAAGAGAAAACAATACCCACTAAGAGATGGTGAATCTGGTGCACCATGCACCTTCCTACTGGACTCTCATCTGCTTAAAGCTGAACAATGGCAAAGGACTGCCTGGAGAACTGACAATTAGTGTTTTGCATGTATATGTAGCTTCTAACAACAGGGTTTGGGAACCTCTCTTTAAGCAATTCATTATTTCTGTAAGACACATCTTAGGATAGTTATCTAGTCCAGTACTCTAAATTATTGGAGAGTGAGACAAGTATTTTTCTGAATATGCTGTTAAAGGTTGCATTCATTTAATGTAATAGAGCAGATAGTCTATCACTATTTAATAGTTTTTAAATCAGTGCTTTTGGTTGTACATATGTACGAATATAGAGAGGAGAGTAATAGAGAAAGCAGGTTCCATAGCTCAGCACTTTCAAGCAGATCATTTCAATTTCGGACTTCAGCCGACTGTCTTACTGATTCACAAACTGTTGTCACTGAGGTGCACATTAGTTGAATGAGAGGAAACCAGAACAACTGTTCAGAGTTTTTCTTTTAAGCAAATTACTTACTATATTTTTATGGTAAGAGGGAGAAAAAGTATTAAAATGGTTTATAATGAACTCAGACATTTAAGTAATGTAAAAAGAAAAACTTTCTGCAAATTTCACAGAGTTTATTTGAGCACTCTAAATAGAGAAACACAAAAGCTAAATAGAGAAATCACCTAGATGATTGGCTATGTCTAGGCTGCCTTATTTGGGCGTGGAGTGAGGAGGCATTTGCTTTATTTGAAGATGGTCTGATAGTCGGTTGCTGGTGATTTGCTAAAAATCAGCTATTTGTTAGAAAAATACACTTCTAAGTTAGATCTTAGTTTGTTTATCCACTAAGTGAGGTCACGGTTTTTTACATAGAAACTCAAAGTATGGAGACAGTCACAGGCTAATGGCCTCCTACTTATTTAATTTAATAATGGTAATGACTAATGTGTTCAATAAAGAAAAAATAAACCAGTAAATTATTTTAAAAATACTCATACACAGGCCGGGCGTGGTGGCTCACGCCTGTAATCCTAGCACTCTGGGAGGCCGAGGCGGGCGGATTGTTTGAGCTCAGGAGTTCG
>NW_012152507.1:8687558-8702832 GCF_000956105.1 Propithecus coquereli | reverse complement strand
TGATTTCTTTAGAGAATAATTTGTGTTTTCTTCTCGCTGCTGTAAAGAGTCAAAGAATGAGAGGTCTTAGACCCTCCCCATCCTAAGACAGTGGTCATGAGTCCAGAATCTAGGCTCCCTACCCCAAGTACCTTAAAGACACTTACATGATAGAACCTAAAGAAATCACCAAACACGTGGAAAACAAAATTTGCCACAGTCCCTGCCATCAAATCTTGTTTGAGAGGTGATGACTCACCCAAAGAATCTTGTAGAGAAACTGGTTCAAAGACATGAGTGGAAAGAGGCTCAAAATTGTAGGAAAAAAAATCATGTATTTCTCCAGGACTGTGAAGAAAGAAGATTTCAGGGAGTAGTGAAGAATCACATCCTCTCTGCAGAGATGAGAGGCCAATGTGAAACACTGGTTAAGGCTTGTCTCTAAACACAAAGTCTTGAGAGTATTTGTGGTGTTCTACAATAAGGAGTTTATGATCACTGGAAAAGACTCTTTTTAAGGAAATCTTTAAGTCCACTCTGAAGAAGGTGGAGGAGAAGGTTACAGTGGTATTATGTAACATTGAGAAGGTTGTAGAATGATCGTAGAGGTACCATAACATATGGCCACTGCAGACTAAGAACTAGAGATTTCCTCCACTTTCCAGACATCCATCATCCAGTACAGACTCATAAAATAGGAGAGAGACCCTTAAAACATGAATGAGATGGAATTTCGTTTCCTACTACCTTGAAGAGTGGGAAATAAAAGATAGATTTCATTTGATTCAGATCAAAGAAAGAAATATGATATTTCTTTCCCTGAGTTTTGAGGAGTAAATTCCACCCATGACAATGTTGATTGATATTCACCGTTAAATAATAATCAAATTTATTGCATATTTTTAAAATTATTTACAATTATACTTATCTAAAGAGAGAATAGCCTCAATTGAACTCACATATTCTTTTTTACACAACAAATGTTTTTGAGCAGCTCCTGTATGCCAGACACTGTGCTCTGTACCGGATATAAAAGTGTGAGCAAAAACATACTTGTCATCTGCCCTCATGGAACTCTCAGTGTTAGTAACTGCCAGTCCACATGCAACTTCCTAGTTCAAATTTCTCAGACCTTTTTCATGTCTATGTTTTCTTTACTTCTTTTCCTAATTATTCAGGTCGAATGTTTCCTGCAGGGCATTTCAGTCCCTAAACACCAATAATGATTTAAAAAGAAAAGCAACAGTAAACTCTTCTCCATTTCTTCAACATTGAATAAACATTTACAAAGAACCTAACAGCCACTAGTTAGGGACAGGAGGAAGACAATGAACAATGCAAAACTCCATTTCTTCGTGGGGCTTATATTATAGTGGGATAGTAGTACAGATAATTAAAAGTAAATAAGTAAAATAAAAGAATATTAGATTGTGATAACTACAGAGAGAGAGAAGAAATCAGGATTTGACATTTTAAGGAGGGAGAGGTCTGGTAAACTCTTTTTTGGAGATGACATTTGAACAATGATCTGAAAAAAAAATAGGACATAGTATTGCTGAAAATGTGCTCCCCATAGTGGTAAAGGCTATACATACTTTATCTCATTATCTTTTTGTCTTCCCTTCCTTCACAAATTTTTAAAATAAAAATATTTATTTATTTAATAAATATTTATTGAGAGCATAATATAAGTTATCTATTGCTCTAGATAGCAGTATATAGGAGCAAGTAAAAAAAAAAATTTGCCTGCATGGATCTGACATTCTGGAAAGTTGAAAAAGTTTAAGTGCCTTGACCAAAGTCACCCAATAAGTAGTAGAGCCAGATTCGAACCCATGTATTTCTCATTCTACAACTACCCTTTCCTCTATGCAATTATGCTTCTCTTATTCTTGATGATAAGAAGAAATAATGTGAAAATCTGAGATGTGGCAAATCTTTCCAAACATCATGATAACATTTCTTATTTCCCAAAATAAAATTTATTAGTTAAATTAAATGCTTGATAAATAGTATATCAAAGTTGGTTTATGGAATGGAGAAAGCATAAAAACAACCATCAACAGTGATACCATGTTTAGGTGGATTTTCCAGTAGTGCAAAATGGCATTTGACTTGTTTTTTTCTGTATCCTGTAAGCCGCTATTAGGAGACCCACGTACTTAGAGATGGAGGAGTATTTTGTGATCCATAAAGAGTGATGTATCATAAAGGAATTTATAGGGACAGAATGTGTTACAGTTAAGTCACAACTGTCTTTACCTCCTCCACGTCATTTTTTGTGCTTTCTTTTTCTAATCAAGGTTTGATTTTGGTCATTCTTGACAGATGTGATATTTGCCTATATAAATATAATTTGCTAACTAAATCACAGGAGAGAAATCAAGGGTTCTAGAATCTAGTTTGCAAGTAAATGTAAAAAAACCTAAAATGGAAAGTGAATCAAAATCTTCAAGTTGTAACAATAAATTCAAACTCTGTATGAATCAATCAATGATTCATTCATTCATTTACCAAATGTGCTAAGTCCTCTTGAGCTTGTGTTCCTTCCCTGACTGGCAATTCAAGGGTCTCACAGTGAGTTCAGTTCCTGATTCCTGTGCTCTGTACATTCATCTATGGTAGTACAGAAAAGATTTGGTTTTTTTTTTCTTTGTTTGAGCACTTTTTTGGTTTGGTTTTGTTGCCAACTTTTGTTTAACCTTAGTGCTACAGTAAACTTTAATTTCAATCCCTTTTAGAAACCTCTGCCAGTCATAAGTTTTACCATTATCATAACAATTCAGTTCATTCCTTCCAAAACTGAATTTGACTAAGGAAAATTTAGGACTTCAGTGGCCTCTTCGTGGCACCTGTATCTCCCTAAACTTTCTCACTTACGAGATGTCCTTGAATCTCAGGGCTCTAAGACCTCTTCTCATCAATTGTTGGCTCACTTAGTTTGGTACAAGGAGGCTAAAAAAATGATAAAAGGCCCCTAAAATATCTCAAACTGTACAGTCTCTTAAAGATTCTGTATCTTACCACCCATCCATACCTTGGTTCTTCCTTCACCCTCAACAGAAATTCACAACCTTTTCCTCATGAGGAAAGTCCTCCATGGGTACCATCCCAGCCCTTTCCCCCACACACTACTCCTACTTACACCCTGTGGACTGCTAACTCTAGTGACATACAAAATCTGGGAAGCTGAACCTCTCAAAGAAGAAATAGACTCTTCCATGCCACTCACAGGATTACTACCATCTCCTCTAAACCAAAAGTCCTCCAAGGCCTTCAACCAAAATCCAAGGTCTCTGACAAGGGACTCTTAGTCCCTGCATCCAGTCCCTGTAATATACCTATCCTTCCAGAAAATAAGACTAATTGCAAAAAATATCAGCTAGTCCAAAACTTGAGAACAATAAATAAATAGCCATCCCAGGTTTGCTCTAGTTTCTAACCCTAACACTATTCTGGATTTTAGCCAACCTAATACCTTTCACTTTATAGTCATTGACTTGGAGTCTGCTTTTTTCCTTCAGTATACCACTTCACCCTTACTCATACCATCTTTTTACTTTCACATGGAAATCAAAAGTATACATTATGCTTCAGGGGCTTACTGAAGCCCCTACTTATTTGCCTCAAACCCTAAATGCAAAGGTGAGAGAGTTACCCTTATCCTGAAGCTCTTATCTGGTATGTAGATGATCTTCTTCACTGCTCACCTGATTTTGACAGCTTCCTGTCTATAGCCAATACAATTATGCACCCCTGAAGTGCATTACTCAGGACATGATATCTCCACTGAAGGGAATAATCTATTCACTAAATGAATTATCACATCATTCATTTCCTTAAGCTGAGACCAAAGACAACTCCAAGTGTTTATAGGATTCGTTGGCTATTGCCAGATCTGTGTTCCTAACTTTTCCATTACTGCCTCCTCTTTCTATGCCATGACTAAGGAGTCCATCTTCAAACCTCTTAACTGAGATTCCCTTCCCATGTCTGCATTTCAAAACCTTAAATCCTCTCTTTCATCTTCCTCATTTTCGAACTCCCTAATTACTCACTACCTTCTTCCACTTTTCATGCATAAAGGAAAAGCACATGCTATGGGTGTCCCCATCCAAAAATACAATGGGAGCCAAAATCCTATTGGATATGTTAGCATCACTTCAGACCCTGTGGCTTAGGCATTTCCTTTTTGCCTTAGTTGTTGTCACTGTCAAATTGGCTGAGTCCACTGCTAACTTCATTTTGAGTCACTCATTGAACCTTTATGTACCCCATGCAGTTTAGACCCTACTACTTACTGAGAATATCCAACACTATTCCACTTCCACACTCATGTCCTGTGAGATCCTACTACCTTATTCCTCTCACATTGCTAGTTTTCACTACGTATACCTCTTCTTCTCCTACTATCTGATAAACAACATCATGCCTACATCATTATCACACAGTCCATAATTCTTCCTCACCCAAACCTCACCAAAATCCTACTCAAATACCCAGATGTCACCTACTTTGTATACAGTTCTTACCTCAGGCATATAAATAGGGATTTCAAGCAAGATATGCTATCACAAATTTTCAACAATCCATTGAGTGCAAACCTCTACCTGAAGTTAAATCAGCCAAGCAGCTGAACTCACAGCCCTCACCAGACTTGCTTACCAGCACAAGAAAGCAAACATTTGCACAGGTAACAGATATGCTTTTGGAGTTCTACATGATTTTAGTATGGTAAGGAATCAAAGAGGATTCATGATAGCTGCAAGTCACCAGTCAAAAATGGAAATCCAGTAGCTAACTTATTAGAATCCTTGCTACCCAAGCAATTAGCTATTCTCAAAACTGAAGATCACACTAGTAGCCAGACTCCTGATGCTAAAGGAAACACTTGGCAGACAAATATGCTAAGATAGCCACTTTGCAAGAAAATGCTTCCTCTACCACCTGTGTAATTCCCCTTTCCCAACCTCCTTTAGAGACAGAAACTCTACTTAAGGAACTTATGGGACAACAATTGCTAGCATCTAAGGCTGAAAAATCTCATTGGAAACAAGTTGAATGTTTTACACACTCAGATGGGCTTTGAAGACACCCAGATGGCCACTTTTCTTTCCTTGGTTCCTCATCTGAAATTTAATCCGCAATCTCAGCAAAACCCGCAGCAAAGAACACCTTACAAATCTCCTCCACAAATATTGACAGGGACATTTCAGCCCTCATGTTAAGTAGGTAACCTCAACTTGACCCATTTGCCAGAAAAACAATTCTGATAAAAATATAAAGGTAAGGCAACATGTGAGCTAATTTCCTCTAGTCCCTTCCTCATTGGCAAATGGATTTTTATTCAATTCCCAAACTCTCACGAGTATGAATATGTTCCACCATAGTGTGCATGTTTTCAGGATGATTCAAAGCTTTTCCATGCCATTAGGCTACTGCCACCACTGTGGCTGAGTTCTGTAGAAAGAATTTCCCAATTTGGGGAATCCTTTTGTTCCTGCCTATCAAAAGAAGCCCCTTCACTAGCAACATTATTTAGGATATTCCAAGAGTGCTTGCAAGCTCATAAAAACTGCATTATCCTTACTACTCTCAAATCTTTAGAAAAATATAATGGTCCAATGGTGCTCTTAAACTCATAATAGGAAAACTCTCTGAGGAACCTAACCTGTCTTTGCCCAAAGTCTCACCTTTAGACCTAACGATCCATTGATCACCTTATAAAACTATTGCCAGAAGTCCAATCAGCGAGGATCCCTCACTCCTCTTGGACATGAGGAAGCTCCAATCTGCTACAATCTAATATCCTTAAATACTGCGAAGTTATTAGGTGCAGTTTTCCTTATCACCAACAGGTCACGTTGCCTTTCCTCAGACATATCCCTGCAGCCTTAACATCATTTTCAGGTTAGAGACCTAGTCTTCTGAAAGATACTATTGAAAGACCAACAATGAACCCAGACAAAAGAGACATTATACTGGCCTCCTAACCAGCAATATCACTGCAAACTACGAAAAGTACAATCTTGGGTTCATGTTTCACAATTTTTAAAACACAGGCCTTATTACAAACAGAAAATGACACCAACAGAAAATCTTAACTGAGTATCTTTCAAGAGTCCCAAGAACACGATGACAACACAAAGTACATTGCATTACAAATTCTTGGGGCCAAGCAGATGACATCCCAAAGTGATCAGCCTCTACCAAAGGCACTGGAACAAGATCCCATGGGATTCTGCTATTTAATTTTTTCCACATTATCCTTTGGATCCTTCTCATCACCCTCCTTTTATTTTTATCATTGAGATATAATTCACCACGAAATTAGCCCTTTTAAAGTATACAATTCAATGGCCTTTAGTGTATTCAGAAGGTTGGACAACTATCACAACAATGTAATCCTGGAATATTTTCATCTCCTTAAAAAAAAAACTCATTCCAATTAGCAGTCATTCACCATTCACCCACCCCACCCCTCCAGCCTCTGGAAACTACTGATATTATTCCTGCCTCTATAGATTTGCCTATTCTGGACATTTCATACAAATTCAACTTTACAATATGTAGCTTTTTGTGTCTTGCTTATTTTACTTAGCATCATGTATTCAAGGTGTATCTATGTTGTAGCATGAAAGAATACTTCATTCCTTTTTATGGATGAATAATATCTCACTTTATGGATATACCACATTTTTTTTACCCATTTATCAGTAATAGCCATTTGAGTTGTTTCTACTTTTTGGCCACTATGAATAATGTTGGTGTGAAAATTAGTGTATAAGTTTTTGTGTGAACATATGTTTTCAGTTCACTTGGATACGTATCTAGGAGTGGCTTGCTGGGTCATATAATTCTATATTTAAATTTTTGAGGATCTGCCAAACTGTTTTCCAAAGCAGATGTACCATTTTACATAGCTACCAGCAATGTACAAGAGTTCCAGTTTCTCCATCTCCTTGTCAATAATTGTTATCCATCTTTGTAAATTATAGCTATCCTACTGGGTGTTAAGTGGTATCGCATTGTGTCTTTCATTTGCATTTTCCTAATAACTAATAGGTTGTGTGTCTTGTCATGTGCTTATCTTTTTTGGAGACTCCTTTTATTTTTCTATCACTGATTGGTTTAAAAATTTCTTCGAGTCATGTCTTTTCTTTTTCTTTTCTTCTGAAACTCCCTGCTGTTTCATTTTTCCTTATTCCCCATTTACTTATAAACATTTAGGATCTCAAAAACCTTTGAATGACCTCCACAGAACTGATAACTCTATCTTATAATTATAACTGTCTTATAATTGTTGGTTTTGTTGCTCCTTTCCTCTAGGCTCCCCCATCTTTCCTTAAATTCCTCTTCCCATCCTTAAAACCTGCACTTCTGTTAATTTAGCTGTTTTCACTCTCACAATGTGAGGAAACTCTTCTTAAATGAATATGCAAAGCTAAGATGAAGTTATGAATCTAAACCACTTCTATAAGATGTGATGTTCCTTCTCTTGTGATTTTACAGATGACCTATTTCTCATGTTTTGTTTCTGTTGATACAGCTTTTACAAGTATGATGGCCATTCTTGTAATAGTCATCATTTTCTAACAGAAAATGCAACCTTATATCAAACAACTCCATCATGGGGTACTGCCAAAAGAAAGTACTAAAATATTACATGTGGAAAAGTCTTAATCAGCATATCATAGCCATATGGCAAACAACTATTTCCATCCCCTTTGAATAGCCCCAAAAGACACCTACTTCATTTGTGAGAACTGAGCCCAATGGTATCTCCCAGAAAACTGGACAGACTCCTGTTGCCTAACCAATGTTGTCAGTCCTTATTAGATCTTTAACCCAAGCCCCTTCTTAAACTATTTACATTCCTCTCTGTCTTCTCCAATGCCCCATCAGTCTTAACAGTCCACTAGCAATTGCCTTCCAAACAGCAAGACTAGCACTAAACATGGACTACAGTCTTCCTTTCACTCTGGATCTGAAAATGCCTGCAAAAAGGAAGGTAAGTGCTTAGGATGACTTAACTGCTGCATCAAATCATATTCAGACCACGACTGTGCCTGGAGCAGCTGCAGTACTGCAGTATGAGTCACTCAAGAAGTAAAATAAAACTCTTGCATCTTCCATGCCCCACTAGAGGAGATAGTCATCACTGTGAACAATGTGACAAAGAACTGTGACTTCCTCACCAAGAACTTCAAGAGCCTCAATATGTAGGTCTCCACAACCAACCAGCTCTTCAAATAATCTGGGCATCCAGAAGGAAGACATGTACTGTAGTCAGAAGCAACTGCTGCACATTTGTTTCCAAAAACTTCTCCAACCTCTATATCACACACAAGAATATTTAAGATACTAATAAAAAAAATATGCTGCATCACTACCACAGTTGCTATCCTACCACAAAGGACCTCTCCACATCAATTTTCTAGAATACAATAGACTGGATGCCAGCTGGCTGCAAGTCTTGGTATTATTCCTTAATATAGCTCCTAATAAAGATTTTTTGTGTATTCTTATATATATAACATTAATTAATTGCTTTGCCTCCAGAACCTTTTCTGAGTTCCAGACAACCTTGAGAGTACAACAGATGGTTGAGTTGGTTTTCCGTGAACAGAGCAAACAAGAAATTCCTGACTCTGTGGACTATAACACAAAACCTAGAACTAAAACCCTACTAAAATTACTTTAATACCTAAAATTGTTTTAAGACACACAACTTTTGTCCTAAACAAGAGAAGGGGAAAAATAAGGCCAAACAGTTCTTTCTCTTTTTGCCAGAACCTAATGATAAGGCCTGACATAGACCCTCAGACTGACCATACTTTCTCTCATTATTGATTAGCTAAGATTACCACAGTGTGTCGTGATTGATTCACTAAATTTAGAAATATTTGTCCCTCCAAAACTAGCTAACCACAGATAAAAATACTTCCCATTCCAATAGTAACTGAGCCATCTCCTTCTTGATAAACAACCCCAAATATAAATCACTCCATCTGGAACCTGTTTAGCCCTCCCCATAAAAATCTAAGGCAAAATTTCCTCCCTATAAAATCTAAGGCTGAGATACTCTGATCTTTGGATCTGGGATGTTCTCCTTGCTGCAATAGCCTGAACAAAATCAATCTCTATTTTTCTGGTTTTGGTTTTGATAGTTGTAATCTAGTGAATTTGACCAACATTATCAACCAATGTGAGTGATTATAACTATTAATAACCAGTTTCTTACTTTAATACAGTTATAGCTAAGAAAGAATTTTGTTCATAGGAAGAACAAACTCATGCTAATCCCTAATAAAATTCATTATAATGGAATAATATTAAAGTACGCTATTAAGGTGGTTAAGTCAAGGACCCAGGAATATTAAAACTCTGCATTGACAATCTCAATCCTCTTCTCTTCAAGATCCTTCACTAAGCAAATCAAAGCAGAGAAACATGTCATTATCAGAGGAATGTTAGACCCATACTCTATTTTAAAACTCCAGTAGTTTGGCTGACTATATAGAAAGTTCCTTTCCCTAATTACAAAGCATCGAAAACCTATAAGGCCCTAAGATTGCTGTGTATTCACCTGCTAAGCCCTACTCTCTGAAATTTCCATCCCAGTAGAACACACAAGCATGAAATCAGCAGAAGAGAAAGAATGATTATCTCATAAATGCTTATATATGACTCCAAGACCAAAGCCCTTTTCAAATTTTTGGTATAACAAGTGCCCTGGAAATGAACTAAATCTATAATTTCTTTTCAAAAGACATGAAGAAAAGGAGAGTAAGGCAAATAGGATCTTTGCTTTCCTTATGCCAAAACCATGGTGAACACGAATGACTCCTGAAGATGGAATAGAAAAGACTTCTAACTGAGCTTTTATTGCCTCTATCTGCTAAGTCATTAAAGTTAGCAGGACACTCAACAGACCTATCAATTGAAGACTCTTACAATGTAGTGAAGATGTCAAAGTCTAATATATATGGGCTATATTGTTTTTGCTTAGAAACTATTGTTACTGTGTTATTTTTTATTAGATATCCAGTCAGTTTCAAAATCAATTTTTTTATTTTCCTTCATCTAAAAGTGGTCTTAAAAAGGATACAAATTCAGAGGTTGGATGAATAAAAACTACAAAGGATCCCATTGTATTTTTTAACATAAAAAATTATTGTAATTTATCTTCTCTTTATTGATCTTGGTACTTGCTCATTATAATATGATCATTAATATGAAAAATTATTTGCCTTTATGGGATTGGTTTGTTAGATTTTTAAGTAATAGTTATCTTTTCAGTTCCAGAAATCCTGAGGAAACAAATGTGAATATTCACTCCATCTTGGAACAGAATTTGGGAGAAAAAGATGCTCTAAGTTTTCCTTCACCCAAGGAGCCATGGGGAATGAGCTCACAGGGAAGTTTGCAGCAGGAGGCTCTTAAGGGCTGTTTGTAATGCAAACAGCAATAAAAAAAAAAGCTTAAAGTCCAACGTAGGACTTTAAGTGTGATGTGATGATATAGAATAAAAAAGGATTTAAGTGGAAAAAGAAAAAGGCAACTGAGCTCCTGAGGCAGTAAGAAATTTTTCTTTGCACATCAAAGAGAATGCCTTGGAAATAAATCTATCATTTTTCAAGTAGTATTCACAAAGCAAAAGGAAAAACACCCCAAAGGAAAAACAGGAAAATAACTCCTGTGCAGATGGAAAACATTTTTTTGCAAAAAGTCTTCATTCCCATTCAATACAAAATGGGGAAAAAGAATCCACGTACGGTAGACTATTCAGACTCATATCTCCATCCAAGTGAATCAGACACTAAGAAAAAGCAGACCTGTGACCTTTGCAACTTTGTAAAGTGGAAATCTAGAATTATATCTCAAAAGTATGCTGTAACAGAATATTTTAGGTGCTATCATTGTACTACGGTATCTTTACACTTTACACTTGGTTCTTCCTGTATGTATACCTCAGCCTCGTCCATGAGGAAGTGAGGCATCATCTATGCAGGCAAATGACTACATTAGCCCCCTTTATTTTTGGGGGGGAACACTTTAAATTAGCCCTTTCCAAGTTAATTCCTAAAGCATATAGGTAATCCCTCTATACACTAAACAGAATATCTGGATCACAGGTTATTGCCAGAAAAATGTAACCCTAAGTTATAAGCTATTTAACCTTTATCAAAAGCCAGAATTAAGACACATATTCATAGACGATTGTTTAAAGGACAGGCAGTGCACCTATTCTTCCTCTATTCCAAATTAGCGTTGCATGTCAATATCAAAGTTTAAGACCTAAAAATGTGCACCACATTGTTCTGGCCCCTGAAAAAAAAAACTGCTGTAACTGAATTGAGTTTTTTCTTTATATCTTTCAACTATTTAAATAAACAGCTCATTCAGAGATAATACTGCATCTGTCAGGGACAAGAGAAGAGAGGTTGCTCTAATAAACTGATTGGCTTTAATTTATGGATACTCTAAATCTCACAAATTATCTTACTCCATATTTGTTTTGCCTGAAAAATCTTAGGGTCAAATTTTTACCTCACTTCTAGCAACTGCACAGAAACATATAAAATTGTGTCTCAGTATCCAGGGATTATTGGTTCCAGGATGAACCACGGATACCATAAAATAGGTCATAAAATGGCATAGTATTTGCATATAACATATACACATCTTCCTGTATACTTTAAATCACCTTTAAATTATTTATAATATCTAATGCGATGTAAATGCTATGTAAATAGTTGTTACACTTTATTGTTTTTGTTTGTATTATTTTTTATTTGGTTTTTCTCAAATATTTTTAACCTGCAGTTGGTTGAATCCTTGTATGTGAGACCTGGGATTACAGAAGGCCAAATGTATTGATCAGTGCAAATCTAACTTCAACGTTTATTATTTTCCTACTCATTTGTTTCCCTTTGATGCTATGCCTCTCAATTACTATTAGTTTTAAGGTACAACAAGTGCCTTAAAAATAAAATTATTATTATTGGTGTATCCTCAATTGAATGAGATGTGAAATAGTAATTAGTTTTCTAAAATATAATTAAGCTTCATGGAAATATTCAGAAATACAACTGATAAATTATCATTACTCATATTAATTTTCAACTTTACCCTTTAATTAACCAAGCACTCAGGTCATACTGATAATATTACATTGTTTTAATGCCAATGTTCTTGTGCAATTTATATTTCAAAACATTGAGAATAAAGGGTTCATCTTCAACAGTGCTAAAAATATTGTTTTCCCGTTGACATAACTAATGAGCCACCAAAGAAGCATGTCTATAACCAGGAAGGATATTAAATAACAACTGACAGAGCCATATGATAAATTGCTATATTTTGACATCTAAAGGATTATTTTTCTTGGACAATTAAGCTTATTCAAATTCCATAATGGGTTGTGTCAGTCATCATCATAGATAAAACACTTTAATGGTGTACAGTAAGCTTTTTCTCCTCACACAAATATCTTAAGACCTGTAATTACACCTCATTAAACCTTGGCACCATAATTTGGAAGTCCCATTCATAATATTTAGTCTAAAATTGTACTAAATAAATAAAGTGTATTATCTCTAAGGTATTCATGAACTTGTCTACAGTAGAATATATAAAATTGCATAAACTAGGTAGAGTTTCAAGTATTAGTAGAAGTTGATGAAGGTAAATGAAAACTTTTTCTCTTTTCTACCATAAAGATCATGAAATTGATCAATTTTTCTTTTTTTATTCATACATAATAGTTATACATATTTTGTGATATTTTTATACATGCATACAATGTACAATAATAAAACCAGGGTAATTGGGACATCCATCACCTCAAATATTTATTTTTTTATATTGGGAACATTTCAATCCTTCTCTGCCAGCAATTTTGGATTATACAACATGTTATTGTTAACTATAGTTATGTTAACATGTTATTGTTAACTATAGTCATCCTACTATGTTATTGAACATTAGAACTTATTTATTCTAACTGTATGTTGTACCCATTGACCAACATCTCTTCAATTCCCTCCCTTCACACACATACACTGCCAACCTCTGGTAACCACCATTCTACTCTCTACCTTCATGAGACGTACTGTTTTAGCTCCCGCTGAGTAAGAACATGCAGTATCTGTCTTTCTGTACCTGGCTTATGTCACTTAACATAATGACCTCCAATTCCATTCATGTTGCTGCAAATAACAGTTCATTTTTTTTTAAGGATGAATAATATTCTACTGTGTATATGTACCACATTTTTTTATCCATTCATCTGTTGATAGACACTTACGTTGATTTCATATCTTGGCTATTGTGAATAATGTTGCAATAAACGTGCGAGGGCAGATATCCCTTTCATATACTTATATCCTATCTTTTGGACATATACCTAGTAGAGGGGTTGCTGGATCATCTGGTAGTTCTATTTTTATCTTCTGAAGAACCTCTAGTCTGTTTTCCACAGTGGTTATATTTACATTCCCACCAACAGAGTATGAGGGTTCCCCTTTCTTCACATGCTTGCCAGCATCTGTTAATTTTTGTCTTTTTTGATAAAAACCATTTAAATGGGGCAACATGATATCTCAGTGCATTTTTAATTTGCATTCCCCTGATGCTTAGTGATGTTGAGCATTTTTTCATATACCTGCTGGCCATTTGTATGTCTTTTTCAAGAATTGTCTGTTTGTTTCTTTTGCCCATTTTTTAATTGAATTTTCTTTTCCTATAATCCTAGCACTCTGGGAGGCCAAGGTGAGAGGATCACTTGAGGTCAGGAGTTCAAAACCAGCCTGAGCGAGAGACAGACCCCGTCTCCACCAAAAATAGAAAAACATTACAGGGCGTGGTGGCATGCACTCATAGTCCCAGCTACCTGGAAGGCCGAGGCAAGAGAATCGCTTGAGCCCAGGAGTTGGAGGTTGCAGTGAGCTATGATGATGCCCCTACACTCTAACCAGAGCAAGAGAGAGAGACTCTGTCTCCAAAAAAAAAAAAGAGAGAGACAGAGAGTGGGTTTTTTTTTTTTTTTCGGTACTAAGTTGTAGTTGTTTGAATTCCTTATATATTCTGGTTTTATTAATTCCTTGTCAAGTGGATAGTTTGCAAATCTTTTACCCCACTCTGTAGGTTGTATCTTCACTTTGTTGATTGTTTCCTTTGCTATGCAGAATATATTTGGCTATGTTTTAGAGGTCTTACCCAAAAAGTCTTTGCTGAGACCAATGTCTTAAAACAGTTCCCCAATGTTTTATTCTAGTAGTTTCCTGGTTTCATACCTTAAATTTAAGTCTTTAACCCATTTAGTACTTCTTTATATACATTTATTTATTCAAAAAGTAAACCTAAAAGTTACATTTGTTACCTTATTTATAAAGGTTCATCAAAGTTAATTTACTCAACCAACATTTTACTTAATGCCTAATATATTCATTGAAAAAATGAAATTCAGGAAAGTACACAATGCTAAAAAACTGAGAGATATTTGACTTGACTTTACTTGCAAACTAGTAAGAGAGCATGCCACAAGTTCACTGATGTTAGCATCCTTGATCAGAGAAAAGAGCTTTATTACTAACAACATGAGCAGTATCCAAAGTATCAGCATTATAGAAGTTCTCTGAATTCTCGTAGGTTTATATAAAGAGAGACAAGAGTGTGTGCCTATATTGGGTTTCATTACAGCAGAGGAACCCAAGCTTAGGGAACCTGAATCTTTCATAACAGACACTAATCCTGCTTGATCTTTGCCACAGAGAGAAACATTGTTATTACACTGCTCTGTAAATAAACCTGACTTTTGCTTCACTGGGTGATACCATCTCTATCTTCAAAGGCTGTTTGCCAAACGAACATTCTTGACAAGAC
Organism: Propithecus coquereli; assembly: GCF_000956105.1. NCBI lineage: Eukaryota > Metazoa > Chordata > Mammalia > Primates > Indriidae > Propithecus > Propithecus coquereli. The sequence goes on along the minus strand of NW_012152507.1, from coordinate 8,687,964 downwards.
TGTCCACAGCAAGGGACAGCCAATATTTATGCTTGTCAGAAAGCAAAAATGTGAGAGACTTATGGTGACTTGTCTCCCAGCATACAGCAGCATATCAAAAGTTTTAGTAACATGCTGTATAATAGATCACCAAAATTTATTCCTCTTGTCTAATGGAAACAGTGTACCTTCAACCAACATTTCCCATTTCCCTGTCTATCCCCCTCACATTGTACTCTATACAGATGTATACTTATTTGTCAATTAAAAATAAAATTAAAAAATAATTTGTTTTTGTTTTTGTTTTTTTTTTTATTTCAGCAAATTATGGGTGTACATATGTTTAGGTTACGTGTGTTGCCCTTGGTTCCCTCCCCACCGAAGTCCGTGTTTCAAATATGTCCATCCTTCGGGTAGTGCGCATTGC
>NW_012152507.1:8672537-8674882 GCF_000956105.1 Propithecus coquereli | reverse complement strand
TTTCATCTGGAAATATGAAAATTAAGTACTCTCTACTTTAAAATGGGCGAGAAGCCATTTTTATTTGCCTCAGGATAGGAAAGGGAATTACTGAGTACCTCAGTACAATTACTTTGTACCTCAGTCCATCCACAATACTTCTAAATAGTGCTTCTGTGACACTAAACTGGATATTGATAAAATAAGTAGATTTTTACTGCACACAGAGAAGGTGTCAGGTGTCTTATCAAAGACTTATCCAACAAATATTGGGTATCAAATGTGTCTTTAGCCTTGCATTAGATGCTATGAACAGCAAAGAAAAAAGTATAAGATAAAACTTTTTGTTCTTTAGAAATTCTCAGTTAATTGGGAGAGAGAAAACCCTTGGATGTGGAAAGAATGGAAGCAATTTCTGACAGCCTATAATCAGGTAGACAGAGTTTGTGTGCACATGCATGTGTGTGTGTGTGTGTGTGTGTGTGTGTGTGTGTGTGTGTGTGGTACGTAGAAAAGCGAATTAATGTCCCCTGGGATTTCAGGTCTAGAGCTAAAAAAGCAAAAATAAAAAGATGTGAACAAGGACAAACTAATAATCTAAACTTGACACAGTCAAAGCAAGTATAATTTTATGGATAAATCCTCATATCCCATGCACTAAATTGTTTGTACTAAACATAAATAAGAACAAAATCCATCACTCAGTACTCCCAATATGAATATTAAACTTTCCACCGACAACATATTGTAAAACCATGAATTCTTTTTAGAAACCTACTCTCTGACTTTATGTAAAAGAAGAATAAAAGGCTTGGGAAGAAAACAATGTTGGAACAAAGTTATCATGCATAACCTAAAAATTCACATCCCACTATATTCCCGGTAGAGGGATCTTAAAGTGTCCCCCTGACTGAGGCATTGAGAAATTGAGAAATGCCTTAGTGAGAAAAGTATTGCATCCATTGGAAAGCTTCGCAGTAGCTGTTCTATGAGAGTTGGGATGATGATGGGTGATAACTGCCATTGAAACCAGCTTCCTGATTGTAATGAGAATAGCAGGATCTCAGAATGGCAGAAGCCACATGTCACTACTTAACTCCAGAGGCAAAGTAGACACAGCTGACATAATAGAAAATAGAAGCAGAGTGACAATTAGGAGGTTTTGACCTACGGTCTTTGATCATTAGTAATGGCTAATTGATCTCATTATGCTCGGAAAGAAAACTGGTAGGAATCTTACTAAACCACTATTTGATTTAGATAAATCAACAAAGTCTAGTTCAAGTGTGCACTATAATAGAGAATCACAGCTTCTCATTCAGTTACCCGTCTTAGTAGGATCTTTTTGAGAAAGGATCCTGCAATGCTGCCCAAGAATATAATGTAAATGTATATCATTCTAAGCTCTTGCCCAGAAGATACCTAAAGTTATTGTTTTTTTTTTTTAATTTTTTATTTCAGGGTATTATGAGGGTACAAACATTATGGTTACACTTTGTGACTTTGCCTCACCCACGTGAGGGTTAAAAGCATGCCTTTCCCCCTACAATGCTCCCCAGGTCCTTTAGTTGCAGGTTTACCCCCACATCCCGCTAACCCCTGGAGAGTATTATTGCCATGTAATCACCCTAGTGTTGATCAGTTAGTACCAATTTGATGGCGAGTACAAGTGCAGCCCATTCTTCCAATCTTGTGGTGCCTCACTTTGTGTAATGGGCTTAAGTTTGATCCAAGAAAGTACAAGAGGTTCTAGATCACTGTCATTTCTTACGATTGAGTAATATTCCATTGTAAACATATACCAAATTTTAATAATCCACTCACGGATTGACGGGCACTTGAGTTGTTTCCACATCCTTGCAATAGCGAATTGTGCTGCCATATACATTCGGGTGCAGATGTCTCTATTATAGCATATCTTTTGCTCTTTTGGGTAGATGCCTAACAGTAATATTGCTGGATCGAATGGTATTTCTATCTTTAGCTCTCTGAGGTATCTCCAAATTCTTTTCCACAGAGGTTGCACTATTTTGCAGTCCCACCAGCAGTGTAAAAGTGTTCCTGTCTCGCCAACATTTGTTGTTTTGGGATTTTTTGATAGAGGCCAATCTCACTGGGGTTAGGTGGTATCTCATTGTGGTTTTGATTTGCATTTCTCTAACAATTAGAAATGTTGAGCATTTTTTTATATGTTTTCTGGCCATTATTCTGTCTTCTTTTGAAAAGTTTCTGTTCATTTCCTTTGCCCATTTGTTGATGGGGTTGTTTAATTTTTTCTTGTTGATTTTTTTGAGTTCTAGATAGATTCTGGTTATCAGCCCTTTATCAGATATGCAGAGAGCAAATATTTTTTCCCATTCTGTGGT
>NW_012152507.1:8670256-8672487 GCF_000956105.1 Propithecus coquereli | reverse complement strand
TTTGGACACCCTTAATATCCCTCTCTTGCCTAATTGCTGTGGCGAGGATTTCGAGCACTATGTTGAATAGAAGTGGAGATAGTGGGCAGCCTTGTCTGGTTCCGGTTCTAAGTGGGAATGGTTTCAATTTTTCCCCATTCAATATGATATTAGCAGTGGGTTCCAGTAACAGCCTTTGATAAACTATGCCTTGAAAGTTCACAATAGAATGATAGTAATTCTAATAGTTATAAGCTTTCTCTGTAATTTTTATTTTTCTCTAAAACAAGGAATTATGAGGAGGAGGAGGAGAGTAAGAAAAAGGGAAGGGAAGGGAAGGGCAGGGAAAGGCAGGGAAGGATTTGGCTGTTTTCCATGTCAGATCAGGAACACCAAATTTTTCTGTTGGTTATTTTTTTTTTTAAGCTAACATACAAATTGGCCAGTCTACTCATTCTATAGTAACTAAAATTGCATTTATGCTCAGTAACTTTCTGAATGATAACAGCTGGTGTAAGTTTTAAAAATACAGAATTCTGGGTCCTATTCATAGAGATTTTGATGCAGCAGGTCTGTAACGGGACCTGAATCTGTATTTTGAAAAGTTTTCAAACTTAGTAAACACATGAGAAGGTGCTCAATTTCATTAAATATTAAGAGACTCTCACTTGAAAAAATGTAATACCATTATATACCTACCAGATGGTTCAAAAAACAAGAAAAAATATAGAAACAAGAACTTACATAAAATGTAAATTGGAACAAACAGTTCAGAAAACTGTTTAATGGGATCTTCTACTAAACACTGAGAATAGTAGTTCATGAGCCACAGCAATTTTCCTCTTAGGTATATAAGCACAGAAATGTGAACCAATGTTTATCAGAAGACACGTACAAGAATGTTAATAGCATCACTATATGCAATAGCCCAAAACTAGAAATAACTGAAATTCCTATCAATAGAATAGGAAGACAAATTTTAGTACTGTATAGTCATTCAATAAAAATGTATATGGCAATGAGAATGAATAAACTACAACTAACCACAGAACATAAATGAATCTCACAAACATAATGTTTAGTGAAATAAGCCAGGAATGGAAAGACTATGTACTGTATGATTTTATTCAGATCATGTTCAACAACATTCTCAGAAAATAGGACTGAAAGGAAATTACTATTTATAATGCACAAATATTTCTTACCAATCAGTAAGGAAAAAACTCAAATATATTAATATAAATGTGTGATTATGCAACATACAAAAGAAGATATGCACATGCATAGTATGCCATGAAAAGATATTCAACTTCCATTAAAAAAGTGAATAAACATCTGAGAGATTATGTTTCATCCACCAGACTTGAAAGGATTTTGATATTTCACAAAACCCTGAATTGTTTAGGGTAAACAGGTGTTTTCCTATAAAGTTGGTAGATAACTGCATTAGTATATGCCCGGAGGACAGTTTAAGAATGTAAATCACATGAATAACCAATTAATCCACTAAATGAAAAGATTTTTTGTCTGATTAGATTACTGTTATACCACAGTACCTCAAGCAGTGACTGACACAGGGTAGATGCTAATGAATATCTGTTGAATGAACAAATGAAGGAACGAATCTAACTAAGGATAAGACAAGATGGAAAAATTGCATTTGAACAAAATTTTTTCTACAGCAATCTTCATTCTAGGAAAAAAGGAAATAACTTATATGTCTATCATTAGAATCCTGCTTCAGCATAAGTAATTAATATTAGATAATATTAAATAATTTTAGATACAATGAGGTTCCTTTATTCTATTAACATAGAAAGTGGTCAATAATAATGTATTGAGTCCAAAAGCAGGTTAAAACTTCATACATAGCATATTATTTCATGTAAAATTATCTGTACATACTTACATGTATATGTGTACAGAGAGATGTGTCTGGGAGGATAGTCACCAAAATGTTAGCAGTGTTGTTTTCAGAATCATGCAGTTTAGGGACATTTTTACTTTCCCTTTTGCCTGTTATATTATTTGAATTGCTTTATGATGGGCATGTATAATTTTTTTTTTTTCTAGAGAGAGGGTCTCGCTCTGTTGCAGTGGCATCATCATCACTCACTGCAATCTCACACTCCTGGGCTCAAGTGATCCTCTTGCCTCAGCCTCCCAGAGTGCTGGAGTTACAGGTGTGAGCCACCACAGCCAGCTAGCATGTATATTTTGTAAAGTGATTTTTAAAATTAAAAAACCAAATT
>NW_012152507.1:8657467-8659381 GCF_000956105.1 Propithecus coquereli | reverse complement strand
CAGGAATAAAATAGAGTGGGAAATCTTCCAGAGAGGGAAAATTAAAGAGGCTTAAAAATACTTAAATAGAATTAGGGTGAAGTGTTGTGATATATATTCCATTACATGACAGAAATTCCCCAAAGCCAGCTTGCTCAGGGAAATATTCCTCACCCCCACACTGCTCATCTGGATGGTGCTTTCCTAACGCTAGCATCCTACATTCTCTTTGCATTTTATTGTCTCTCTTTTAATATCAGAGCAGAGTTAGTGAATGAGTTTGTAATCCTAGTATTTCCTGGATGTTAAGATATTGATGGAGACATAAAAGTAGACATAGATGTAGACACAAACATGGATAATGATATATTTAATATTCAAAGAATGATTGACCATCCCCATCTGACACATGAAGCTCCTCTTGATGGACTACAAACTTATCCCCCAAAATAAACATTCCTGGCCTGGCACAGTGGCTCATGCCTGTAATCCTAACACTCTGGGAGGCCAAGAGTCAGGAGGATCGCTTAAAGTCAGGAGTTCGAGACCAGCCTGAGCAAGAGTGAGACCCTGTATAAAAAATAGAAAGATTAGCTGGGTGCAGTGGTGCTTGTCTATAGTTCCAGCTGCTCAGGAGGCTGAGGCAGGAGGATCCCTTGAGCCCAGGAGTTTGAGGCTGCTGCCAGCTAGGCTGACATCATGGCACTCTAGCCCCAGGCAACACAGTCAGACTATGTCTCAAAAAAAAAAAACAAAACAGTAAACATTCCTTATTCACTTCTTTTGGGCAATTGGAGAACTATTACATTTAGATTATAAAAGATTTCCATTGTTTTTACATAGGAAAAAATGGGCTAGTTATTTGTAATCCACTAAATAAAATATTAAATTTGATATTTTCAAACTAAAGCATGTGCATAGTAGAATTTACTAATGAATTTAAATTAGTATTCTCAACAGTCTGGCTGCAGACTTCCTTCCAGAACACCTACAGAGAGATAGTTGGAGAAACGTGTGATTTGGCAAAATATTTAATTACTGGTATATTAATGCTGTCTTAAACTGGACATGGTTTTCTATATTCTTGCTTTGTACTATTAATTTTGCTGTTACTTTAGCTTCACTGACGACAATTTAGCTTTCAGAGTGAAAAAACAAGGCCACAAAGTTGATAAAATAGCTAGCAACTACTGAAGATAGGTATGTATCCTATAAATGGATGAATTCACGGAAATGTTATATAGAGAGCAACATGTTTACAATTGGGATGAAAGGACAGAGAAAGGGGAACAGAGTGACTGTGGAAATTTCATCTTCAACATAGGCATAGATGCAGTTGTTTTTCTCGAACCAATTCAAAACAGTTTCACAGGTTGAAGGCAGCTAAGGAACTTGACAAGGGAGCAGTAGCCCTGTAGATCATCAGAGTTGTAGAGTTCAAGGTTGCGCTCTTTGGTTGCTTGAGCCTTTCCTCTTTGACCATTTAAGACTTACCTATAAATGTGTATATGACTATCTTTCTGTACTGTAAGTTAGTAAGTCTATAAGCAATTATTGAGAGGTACTACTGTGTTCTGAAGTCAGTGTACATTGTGAACAGGATGCTAAGTGGTAGAAAACCAATCCCTGAGCTAGAAGTCAAGGGTCAGACTGCTAGTATATTTCACATAGCACAGGATAACATCTCAAAAAGGTAGAATAAATTAGTAAAAGTATATTTGATCATTTTTAAAGTATCAAATGAATGCATTAATAAGTAAAAAATTTCAAGAAATATTCTCTTTAATTCATGAATCATATTAACTATTAATATCAAGAAGATAGAGGAAGGATACAGATTCCAGCTAAAATGCATTCTGTGTGGAATTCATTGTGGTTTAGATTTATCCTGGAGTCTATTTCAATTCTAAGGCTCCCCTGCCCCCTGGCACTGCA
>NW_012152507.1:8653498-8657417 GCF_000956105.1 Propithecus coquereli | reverse complement strand
ATCCAAAGGGAAAGGTCTCTAATAAACTCAATCAAAAATGAAAAAGGAGAGGTCACAACAGACACCATGGAAATATAAAACATTATTTTTCATTACTATAAAAACCTATATGCCCAAAAACTATATAACAAGGAGGAAATGGATAAATTCCTGGAAACATATGATCTCCCTAAGTTCACCCAGGAGGTAACAGAATATCTGAATAGACCAATTTCAAGCTCAGAAATTGGAGCAGCAATCAAAACCCTCCCAAAACGTAAAAGTCCTGGACCAGATGGCTACACTCCAGAGTTTTACCAAACATTCAAAGAAGAACTCGCACCTACAGAAACTATTTCACAATATCGATAAAGATGGTATCCTTCCTAACTCATTCTATGAAGCCAATATCACCTTGATACCAAAGCCAGGAAAGGACAAAACAAAAAAAGAAAACTACAGACCAATATCCCTCATGAATATAGATGCAAAAATCCTCAACAAAATTTTAGCAAATAGAATTCAGCAGCACATCAAAAGATAATTCACCATGACAAGGTGGGCTTTATCCCAGGGATGCAAAGCTTGTTTAACATACACAAATCTATAAATGCGATTCGCCACATAAATAAAAGCAAGAACAAAGACCATATGATTCTTTCAATAGATGCAGAAAAAGCATTTGACAAAGTCCAACACATCTTTATGATAAAAACTCTCACCAAAATAGGCATAGATGGCTCATTTTATAAATTATCAAGTCCATTTATGACAAACCCACTGCCAATATCATATTGAATGGCGAAAAATTGAAACCATTCCCACTTAGAACCGGAACTAGACACGGCTGCGCTCTATCTCCACTTCTATTCAACATAGTACTCGAAATCCTCGCCACAGCAATTAGGCAAGAGAGGGGTATTAAGGGTGTCCAAATGGGGACAGATGAGATCAAACTCTTGCTTTTTGCCCATGAGATGATATTATATCTAGATACCTAAAGTTATTGTTGAGGGTAACTCTACAGAGTCACCCTCAGAGAAAGGAACTGAACTTTTCAGACATTATCAACATACTGGCTCCAAGTTGATGCTAGTTCATGAGAACCCGGAACATTAGAGATGTCCACCAGCAAAGTGAAGGATTATTGGGGTCAGGTGATAAAAACATTGTGGATTTGTCTCATAGTTAGCACAGTAATTCTACAAAATCATTATACATTATTTCTCCAGTTCCTGAATGCATGATTTCAATAGACTCAGACCCTTCAGAAATGAAGTTTTATTTCACTCTACCAGAAAAAGAACTTTGACCTCAGATTCCTTTGCCATGAGGATTCAGGAAAAAGGAAATAAAATAGTCTGTGAAAGAATAATGACCAGTTACATAAATGTGAATTTGGACAATACAGAAGTATTTTCTTTACTGTTTATTTAGTATGTATTTCATTGTATCAACTAGTTCTCATCTTCTTTTTCCCTAATATGTAATATAATTGATGGTAATTAACTTAATAATTTAGTCTTTAGTTTACTGAATATTTAGGTGAAAAGTGACTGAATTAGAAGAGAAATGAACAGCACTCAAATATTGATAGTATCTACTGGAACTTTTGTTTCTGAGGAAAGGATGACAACATCTTTGTTTTTTAAAGAACAGTTTCATCTTTCTAAGTGAAAGCATGAAGTTGTGATGATTGTTACACATTAGTTGAAATATGAATAGAAATGTATGAGTGAATTCTGTGCACTGAAATGGGGTGAACTGTGCCAGTTACTTGCTCATTGCTTTTAGGCTCGTATCCAACCTCTTAACCTGCTTTATCATGATGGAGCTAGAAGTCTATAAACTACATTTCCAGACTTCCTCAGCAGATCACTCCTCATTAGGTTCTGCCCATGGGAAGCTCTGGAAGGATTTTGGAAGGAAAGAGAAGAGAAGAAACTCTATTCCTGCTTCAAGTTTCTGTCAGAATACCTTCAACAACAGTTGATAACTTCAACTTCAACGTCCTTCAGCACTCCTAGAATGAACACATGGCATGACCTCAGTCATCTCAATACTAGCAAAGTGGCATTCTCTTAAATGTCCCAGCATAGCCTGACACCCACTCAGACATCGATACCTCCTCCACAGACCCAAGTCTCTGAAACTGTGGTGCCTCATCCATTGTCACAGATCCTTAGGTAGCAGCAGCTCCTGAAGTGATGACAACTCCTCAGACGACTGAAGCTTTTGAGGAAGTGGCCCCTCCTGCTCATTTCTAAATTGTAGTACCATCTCCTCCCTATTGTTTTCCCACAGTTACAGATAATCACAGCTTCCTGCAGTTACTCATCTGTCATTCTTTTAGCTTTTCCAGCTTTCCAACACCTGCATAACCACTTTCCTGAATTATACTCCCACTTCTTGAAACACCTTACATAGTTCTTTTTTTTTTTCCTGAGCAGAATCTGATTCAAATGGTGTCCAAAATCAGAGGGTGCTCTTCATAAGATAAGAATCAGTGATTTATCAACAATTATTTCATATATTTGACTATCCGATGTGTGCTTCTGAGAGTGTGCCTACCCTAGTTGAGAACAAAATCATTAAGGCATTACTACCATGTAATACAATTAGAAGTACAATCACAGTGCATCAACAGCATTGTTTCACTTGCATTGTGCAAAGTGACAAAAGGAAGAGTGTAAGGATTGTTTGAGGAGTCAAAGCTAAGTGCCCAGAAGTGATGCTTTCAATAGCAGGAATAAAATAGAGTGGGAAATCTTCCAGAGAGGGAAAATTAAAGAGGCTTAAAAATACTTAAATAGAATTAGGGTGAAGTGTTGTGATATATATTCCATTACATGACAGAAATTCCCCAAAGCCAGCTTGCTCAGGGAAATATTCCTCACCCCCACACTGCTCATCTGGATGGTGCTTTCCTAACGCTAGCATCCTACATTCTCTTTGCATTTTATTGTCTCTCTTTTAATATCAGAGCAGAGTTAGTGAATGAGTTTGTAATCCTAGTATTTCCTGGATGTTAAGATATTGATGGAGACATAAAAGTAGACATAGATGTAGACACAAACATGGATAATGATATATTTAATATTCAAAGAATGATTGACCATCCCCATCTGACACATGAAGCTCCTCTTGATGGACTACAAACTTATCCCCCAAAATAAACATTCCTGGCCTGGCACAGTGGCTCATGCCTGTAATCCTAACACTCTGGGAGGCCAAGAGTCAGGAGGATCGCTTAAAGTCAGGAGTTCGAGACCAGCCTGAGCAAGAGTGAGACCCTGTATAAAAAATAGAAAGATTAGCTGGGTGCAGTGGTGCTTGTCTATAGTTCCAGCTGCTCAGGAGGCTGAGGCAGGAGGATCCCTTGAGCCCAGGAGTTTGAGGCTGCTGCCAGCTAGGCTGACATCATGGCACTCTAGCCCCAGGCAACACAGTCAGACTATGTCTCAAAAAAAAAAAACAAAACAGTAAACATTCCTTATTCACTTCTTTTGGGCAATTGGAGAACTATTACATTTAGATTATAAAAGATTTCCATTGTTTTTACATAGGAAAAAATGGGCTAGTTATTTGTAATCCACTAAATAAAATATTAAATTTGATATTTTCAAACTAAAGCATGTGCATAGTAGAATTTACTAATGAATTTAAATTAGTATTCTCAACAGTCTGGCTGCAGACTTCCCTCCAGAACACCCACAGAGAGATAGTTGGAGAAACGTGTGATTTGGCAAAATATTTAATTACTGGTATATTAATGCTGTCTTAAACTGGACATGGTTTTCTATATTCTTGCTTTGTACTATTAATTTTGCTGTTACTTTAGCTTCACTGACGACAATTTAGCTTTCAGAGTGAAAAAACAAGGCCACAAAGTTGATAAAATAGCTAGCAACTACTGAAGATAGGTATGTATCCTATAAAT
>NW_012152507.1:8651622-8652215 GCF_000956105.1 Propithecus coquereli | reverse complement strand
GGAGGGGAGTGAGAAAGTGCCAGGCTTCTTTCTGGATATCTGCAATTTCTAACTCCTTCTTCTTGGACCTGATGTAGTTACATGTTCACAATATTAAGCCTCAGAGCCCTCACCTGCTTCACTTTATTTTGTGTATTCTCTGGGCTAATATTTGGTCCCATTCTCCAATTTCACTACCAAGTGTGTGCAGCTGAGGACAAAATAAGGCATCAAAGCCTATTTAATAATAATTTTCCACAGAAATTCAGAAGTTACTCTTAAGGTTTTTTGATATCTTTGGTGACAAAACAAATCATACTTTATGAGGTTGATTACTGGGAATATCACTGTATAATTTTCTAAGTTAAGCAAGGAAGTTTAATGTTTTTATATTATATTTCCATTTTTGATCTCTAAAGGATAAAATGGAATTCACAGGGGAGCAAAATATTAAATTCTATAAGCCAAGTTCAAAAAAGTAGAATGGAATCTTAACTGAAAAAATAGTCCTAATTTTGGAAAAAAAAAAAACCTGGCTATAAAAACAACATAATATGTGACACACATGAACACACACACATGCACACACACCTATAGCTATACTTATATATCTT
>NW_012152507.1:8647636-8651572 GCF_000956105.1 Propithecus coquereli | reverse complement strand
ACTAAATTTTCTCATAAAAATGCTCAGATGTATTTTAAAGTGGCATGATTACTTTTTAACTATAATTTTATAATTATAGACATCTAACAGTAGAAATGTGAGATTCTTCTTTTTCTCCTTCCATTTTATCAGATTTTCCAATAATACTTGGTGTATGGAAACCAAATATCTTCTCAATTTATTAGACAAAAGAAAATGCCAAATGTAATTTTGCATGGATATTTAACTAAAAAGAAACTAAGGAAAAGAATGTATTTCTATCAAGAAAAATTAAAAAGAGCTATAACTTAAAATTATTTGAGGTAAATGTATACTGTCACAGTGCTTTATTTACTCCTTTATTATTTAACTAAAATGCTGATGTTTAAATGGATTTTTTAGTTGTCAAACATTAATAATTTTTAAGGAGACCACCAAATAATAATTGCAAAAGACTTAATTCATGTGACCCAGTTCCAAATATTTTTCGCTCTATGTGGGAGACAACTTAGTATAGGTCAACTGAAAAAAAATCTCTCATGGGGAAAACTATATCTCTCTACATCTCTCTTGTGTTATTACTTTATAGGCCCATATTTGAGGAGGTAGAGCCAGTATGGATCATTGCCACATACAGTCCAGATTGGATACGTCATAGTTTTATTTCACGGGACACTCATAATTCAGGGGTTTTTCTCCCACATGCCATATGAAATTTTCTATCAGTCAGTCCCTTTTATCGTTGAATCCTTCCCCAAAGCACTCTCAATATTTTAACAAACAAAAAACTATCAGCATCACTGTCTACCAACAAATGTAACACTCCTCTCCCTAAGTGCTTTTAACCATCTAGCACTACATCTTCTCCTGTGCTGATGAGAAAAGATGTATTAGCAATGATCTAAGACAGGTATTCCAAGTTGTTTCTCTAAGCCCTAGATTGGTTAGTATCCAGTAAAATGGGTGAGTCCTTTCGGGCTGGAATGCTGGAAGTCTAGACTCTCTTTTTTAAATCTCTGCTTCAACTAGATTGATTATTCTTTCTCCCTCTTTACTTTGGAGCTCATTATTATATCAATGTAAAAGAAAAACAAAAGATTCTACTACTTTTATAAGTTTAATAATCTTTTATTCTCAGGCTATCTCTGTCTCATTAGGGAGGTTTTTCTTGCCTTTTTCTAGTATCCTAATTCAAGAAAATGTGTTTTGTCTACCAAATAAGAAAAAAAAAGCAGATGAGTATAAGTATGTATTAATCATTTATTGCCTAATAGATATTATTCTCTTTTCCCAAATAAATTGCAAGTTTTGGAGACCAGAAGCACTTTCCTTCCTGTTATTCTCTGGAGCACTAACACAGTCAAGAGAAGATGGGAATGCTCAGTGAAAACAATTTGGCTCTTTCCCCCTTCCTTCTCTATCAATATTCAAATCATCTTAAATTCAGGAATGATGTTTATTTTTGTATCCATATGCTCAAATACCTAGGACCATGAGTGTTATCTACTTTCTGGGCACTTTAAAGCACTCTTTCAACAGGATCGTGAGAGTCAACGGCGTTTTATGCACAGTGAGTGAAAATCAATGATCTGTCTATGCCTATCACAGCATGTCACATCTCTGATTGAATCTTTTCATCCTGCTTATCAGACATGCAGCACAGGGATAAATTTATCCATATATACTTTATATGTGTCACCAAAAATAGCCTCTGTATCAGTATAACCTAATGACTCTGAGAATGTCTGATAAATGATTGGGCTGCACTCAACAGTGAAAGCATACATTCTGTTCTTTAAAATCTAAAGTACAATATTTCTAAAAAAGAATCTAGTCCCCTAAAAGTTCCTCCTAAAATAACACCCATGATATTTTAACACTAGCCAACGGACTGTCTTCAGCTTTTACTCCTAATTTTATTCATGTTTTTCTACAAAGCATGCAGAAAGGTCATTTGAATCATAGTCATAGTCTTGGGTTGTTTTTTTCAAGGAACAATCCCTAAATAACTTTGTTATTCTTTCCAAATTAAAAGTATTCAAATTTTATGATTTTTAAAATATCTGCTACAAATATGATAGAGAGTAACATCTAAATATTTTGAATCTATAAATACCTTAAGATCAATCATTTCCTGAAGAAAATAGACTTATGAACCTATTCTGAGTTTATGAAAGGTAAATGGTATGCTCTCCTGTTAAATAACTCAAATAAGTATCAAATAAAAAAAATTTGCAACTCAGTACTTATTTATGTAAATGGGACTGTTGGGGAAAATCATTTTATCAAAACACATATTAAACACAAAATACTTTTGACAATTCAAGAACTATATTACCTCAATATAAAGAAGTTTTCTAAGTCTGTGATGATATTGATGTGCACTATCATATTACATTAACCATGGAGACTTGTCTATAATTTTATTTTCAAGCATAATATAATGGTATAGGGAAATAATACCTGAGTATGTATACAGCGTGCTGCCCTGCATATGCGACGGTATAGTTATTGGCTCGCCATTGCTAGTGTATATATGTGAGAGCTGTTGCTCCAAGAATGGAAGTTGATTTGAGATGAGCCACACAGGCTTCCTAATCTGGCTCTCTTTATAAGCAAAGTCATGCATCTACAGGTCAGGCACCCAACATGCATGTGGCAACCCATGCTCACAGATACAAACGAAGCAAACTGGTCCATAAAAAGGTGAAACTTATCACTTATCTTCATCAATGCAATGTTTTCATCAACCTTGCAACCACTTTGACTCAAGGATTCAAACACATACATCGTATGAAAGGAATACAAAAACATTTTTTATTGCCAACTAAGAATCTCTGATCATCTAGAACAAAAATTTAAGTCACTAGCAAAGTATAGAAGATCCACCTTCAACTAATAACTTTTTGCTTCTCACTTCAACCTGAATTACTTCTTCATTCATTTCGTAAATATTTGTAGAGGGTGTATGCTAAGCCAGCACTCTAGTAGATATAATGCACACAAAAATAAGCAAGTAATAATTTCTTCCCTCGAGGAGCTTTCAGTTTAGTGGGAGAAAAGACAGGTAGTAAAAAACAATAGCAGGACCTGACAGTAACGTGCTTTCTGTTCAAATTGTTAAAGGGGCATTAATAAAGTTGAAGGAAAGATTGGGTTCTCAAAGAAGAAACTGAGCCTGGTTAGATGCCTAGGAATTAGCCACATAGGGAAGGGGTTGAAAATGCCAGGTATTCATCTGTTTAGACCTTCAGCCTTTCCTAATCCTTCAAGCTTAAATTGTGCCCCCGCCGCCCCCGGATATGTTTCCATGACACTTTTCAATTCTTGTGAGAAAACTATAATTTTAACTTCCTCTTTATTTACCTCCACCCATCATTCTATACTGTAACTTCTCTTTGTTTATTTTCAAGTCCCAGTAGTCTGTAACCTGCATAAAAGAAGGGGCTGCATTTGTCATTTTAATAGGTGTCATAATCTCCAGTATCTTGAACTGTCATGGCATAGAACGAGAGCTAAGTAAATCATTGTTGAATTACTGTTGAGGGAAGGAACAGTTTGTGCAAAAGCACAAATGTGTGAAACAACGTGACAGGGAGCTGATATGGCTAGAGGAATATATTAATACAACGGGGTACAAGAGAGAGATGGCTCTAATTCTAATACTTCGTAAGAACAGTGACCGTGTTGCAATATAAGATACTGGTTCAATTACAGTTTTGAAGCTAAACTCCTTAGATTGTTTCCTAACTCCAACATTTACTATTTTATCTTGGTAAAGATGTTTAATCTCTCTATGCCTCATTTCCTTCATCTGTAAAGTAGCTACATCAGGCTTTCATATGTTAAAATGAATTACTTCATATACACTTAGAATAGTATCTTTCACATGCTAAGCACTCAACATATGTTAGCTAATACTTCTAGACAAAGAAATTTGCCATTTTTTCTGAAAAC
>NW_012152507.1:8642232-8644351 GCF_000956105.1 Propithecus coquereli | reverse complement strand
TTTGCTGATATTTTGAGTTGCCTGCACAGCATTGGTTCTATGACAGAACTAATATTAAAAAATAACATGAATTTTTGGTTTATCCATGGTTTCACAAAAATTGCTCTAAAAAAATTTGAAAGATAATCACAAGCCACACCATGTGTTTGAAAGAATGAGGGTGTACATTCACAATAAATATAAAACAAAAAGTATCAAAGTGAAATGTCAAAGATATCAACTTTCAAACTTAGTACTTGAGGAAATCAGACATTTCATACTTAATAACCTAATATTTTTATAAACCCTTAGTACTAAACACTGTAGGTCTAATAGTAACAGCAAAAATCACATTTCAGTAGGAGATATCATTCTCTCCTTAGTGTGAGCATTCAGGCTATTGATTCTCAGCCCATTAATTCACAATGAAAGCACATTTCTTCTTTGTATTTTGTCTTATGATTATTACCCTTTTCCCCTCCAGATATATTTATTCCCTATACATGTATTGGTACCTTGATATTAACAGATAACAGCAAAATATTTATCCATTTCCTGAAAGCATGTTTATGATGCACATATCTGTAGAAACTCTCAGCTTTATTTTTTCTGTGTTTATATCTTATTACAACCTCTTAGTTGCTGATGTTTCTCCTAATTCTTTCACATCTTAGACGAAAAATAAATCTTGGTTCTAATTTTTCACATCCTATCACTATTTACTGGTTATTCATAAACGCCTAATCCTGTATCAGTCACTTCAGAAACAATTTTAAAAGACAACGGACCTTGGCCTATAGGATCAAATAATATTTAAGATATGTCTTCTGTGTATATGAGACATGAGTATATGAAGCTTATCTGGCATTCCCAGGCCACTCAAAGTTCTCCCTCTTCTGAAATCCAGAGTCATCATATTACACATTTGTACCTAGGCACATGATTTCTTTAATTTTTAACTACTATAAATTGTTTACATCTTATCTCCCTACTAAATTGTAAATAGTTTCCAGAAGGCATAATTTGTGCATTACTGTATATCCTCCACAGTATTTTATACATATTAAGCACTCAATAAAGTGAGAGAGAGTGATTTGTAACCTGTAGCACAGCTACTTGGTAATAAGCCTGCTAAATCTCTATGTGAATGCCCACTACCTCTCCAATATAGACTGACTATGGTGGTCTTACTGGGCAGCTGGCAATGGACTTCTTAACAGGGGCTGGATTCTTTAGGGTCAAATTAAGGGCAATGAAGACTTGAAAAGGTCATCCCCATTATAGAAAAAGAATTGACTCAAAAAATGTTTCAAGTCACTTTCAAGCACCACACATTTTACTTTTTAATCCTTCTGCTCCCATAGCATAGACTACGCTTGTCTGTCACTACCTGGTTCTACATGTGCTGTTTAAAGATTCAGCAACTTTTCCAGGTCTCTCTGCTTAGAATTCTTTTCCTTGAAAACCCCAACTACCAATGTTCTGGTGATTCCTTTTAAGTATGCCAGGTTTGTTCTTTAATCAAAGTTTCCAAATAACCTAACCTTTGCTCACTAGGTTGGGAAATACATAACTGGCAATATTTACGTCCAGGACTGATCAAATAACCATCCCCGGCAGTTGATTCTCAAACTACAGTCACAGTATTCTCAACATGTGAAAGTTCTCTATGACACTATAACTTATTTTTCATTTTGATGATAGCTAAAAATATACTTTAAATATAGTTTTGATATACACTGACCAATATGGTAGCCATTTGTCATGTATAATTATTGAAATTTAAATGTAAACTAATTTAAGTTACATAAAATTAAAAATTCAGTTCCTCGGTCACACTAATCATATTTCAAATGTTGGTTAACCACATGTGGCTAGTGACTACCATATTGGACAGTGCATATGAGGACATTTCCTTCATTGCAGAAAGTTCTATTAGACAATACTATTCTAGATCATTTAAATGACACTTTAATAACCAAGTACAGCCACACAATTGTAGTACCTCTGCCTACATTTATGTGGCATCATGTAGTGCTACTTTAATTGTGGCAACCAAATAGAAAAAATAACTGAAGCAAATGAATGTGTAAAAGATACCTTCATGCAACTGAAGGATAAATGGCATGGAGAACTCTAT
>NW_012152507.1:8639350-8642182 GCF_000956105.1 Propithecus coquereli | reverse complement strand
TCACATGCTAAGCACTCAACATATGTTAGCTAATACTTCTAGACAAAGAAATTTGCCATTTTTTCTGAAAACCATAGGAGAGTGAAAATTTTTAAGCACCAGTCTTGTATGATCACCTTGGACTCTGTATTAGTCAGGATTCACTGCAGGAAATAGAGAACATCAGTTACCTACCTAGTTGGTAAGCAGCTGTTGAATAATTGTCTTCAAGCTGTGTTTCCCAGTGGTATGGACACATTTTATTTATTTCTGATTCTGTGTCTTCCATACATTCTGCCCCATAGTAGTCCCTCAATAATGTTAATTAATGAATGAATGAATGCCTTTGGAAGGAAAAAGAATATTTTATACAAATTGTTTTATTTGACTAAAATCTTTCTAAAGCCATCCCTCTGAGAATGAGTTAGGATTATTGCTGCATCTTCTTTTGCCAGACAATATAGTTCATGAGGGAAAAAAAAATCTAGAGTGGTAGAAAATATAATTCAGATACAAATTCATGCAGAGTTGGAAGAGATTAGCAATAAAATTTAGAGTAGTTCCGTGGTCTGTGAGCCACATCCCTTTTGCCAATGAATTCAGAACAAGGAAGTAGGAACCATCTGTAGACTCATCCAAAACCACTCTAGTGATCAGCCTCCACTCCAGAAGGTCACCATCCACATTCTTGCTCTTTGGGTTCCAGGTGTGGAATTATTGACTTGTTCATTTATTCAGGACACACACCTGCCAACAGCTTTCCCCATAATAATCAAAATAGCTTCTTTCAACCACTCTGGTTTTCCAAAATCAATAATATGTTGCTGAATGTGCTAAGTCTCTCAGGACAACAAACCAACCATGGGGCAGCCATAGATAAATATATCATTCCTAATCAAACATGGTATTTCAAACATGGCAGGTCTAAATGCGCCACTCTGCAGTCAAAATCTTGGCAGCTGCCTGTGGCTTACACTACATTGGTTCTAGGGATTCTTGCTGTAGTGTATTTTTACAGGCACAACCATTTCAGATGAATATCTCTTGAGTCCTTCAACTCCTGAACCTTATCATATTGCTTACAGAGAGACCTTAACTGCACTTTGGAGGAATTCATATTAAAGACGTTTCTGTATATTAAAATCTGCCTCAAGAGTCTGTCTCTAGTATCTGTGCCTAAAGTCCAGAAGAAAAATATGCAGTGGGTATGAATCAATTAGAACAGGTTTGGAGTAGGAGGGAATTGAAACAATCATGGTAGAGATCAATCTTCCCAAATCCCTACTGGAGAAAATTCTACTTCCTAGTTCAGAGCAGAGATTTTAAAACAAAATTTTGTGGGAGCCAAGAGTCATGTATTTGTGTTATCCATGTAGGTGCCCTGCTCATATCTCCCTCAAGAGAATTTGCTGCAGGGACTGTGGTTGACTGACAGGCTCCAGATGCCACAACTTTAGATTCGTGGTAGCATCCACACTGGGCCATGCTTCCCTCAGGCAGCTCCCAGCCAAAGGCTGAGCACAGCAGGGGCTAGAAGAATATATTGCTGCCCAGTGTAAGATGAAAATCTGGCTCAGGGGCTTCTCATAGGTCT
This sequence comes from Propithecus coquereli, assembly GCF_000956105.1. Taxonomy (NCBI): domain Eukaryota; kingdom Metazoa; phylum Chordata; class Mammalia; order Primates; family Indriidae; genus Propithecus; species Propithecus coquereli. The sequence goes on along the minus strand of NW_012152507.1, from coordinate 8,640,609 downwards.
GTCTGAAATGTTCTCAGAACTAAGCTTGAATCAGAGGTTCTTTTTATCCAAGTCTTCCTTCCCTATATTCTGTTTCAGATGCCAGACCTATACTGTGGTCTGAAAGTGATCCTAGCTACTTCCACTCTTATCTTTCACAGGCATTTCCTCCAATAAATCTCTCGCATGTCTAATCTCATTTTTGGCATCTGCTTCTTGACATGATTTGTCAAAGTGTATGATGATACTAATAGCATAAAATTAGGCCCAGTTTCTGCACAGATGGCTTGCAGTTTTAGTATAGTCAGTAATTTGTCCATGTTTTAACATTGCTGATAATGTTCTAAGTCTCTCTTATGGTATATTCTTTGAAGATTCTAATGATCAGAGCATTCAGCATGAAAGATACTCAGTTCTTCCCTGCTTCATTCCTCTCAATAGTAAGAATGTATCGAGCACTTTGTTTTCAAAGCTCTCTCTCACATAATTTTCATTACTCCCAAAAGACTTTATGACCCAGAAACACGAGCTAGTCAGTAAGTACTGGAGTACATTAAGGGATGGCAGATCTATAAAGGGAATCAGAAATACCCAGGCATTGCTAAGGACCACACTATAGAGAGCAAGTAGGTCACCTTCCTACAAGCTTTTCCTTGGGGCCATGACAGGGACACACCGATGGTCAGAATGGATCATAGATCTGGCAACTTTCTTGGTGCCACTACCTTAAAAATATTTAAGTCATTAAATATGAAATGTCCAATTTCAAATCAAAAGTTTAGTCTATTATATCTCAAACAAGAAGCAGTACAATCAATCAAAGTATACATCTAAACTATCAGCACAGTTTTGCCATCTTAACAGCGGCTTGTTCATGCTGGCAGTGAAGAAGTCTAGAAAGCGAGTGGTGATGAAATCACAAAAGGCATTTTCTACAGCTTGTTGAGAATGAATATTTTTCCTTGCAAGAAGTGATCCAAAGCCTGGAAGAAGCGGTAATCAGTTGGTGCAAGGTCTGGTGAATACAGTAGATGACAGAGAGTTTCCAAGTGCAGCCTCAGTAGTTTGAGCAGTGTTATTTGTGCAACATGTGGTTGAGCGTTGTCTTGCAAGACTATTGGCCTGTCTCTATTGACCAATCTTGGCTGCTTATTCACAAGCATCCTCCTCATTTCATCCAACTGGTTGCAGTAGACATCCACCTTGATGAATTGACCAGGTTTCATGATGCTGCAGTGGATAATACCAGTGCTGACCCACCAAACAGACATCATTAGCTT
>NW_012152507.1:8637439-8637755 GCF_000956105.1 Propithecus coquereli | reverse complement strand
CTTGAGCCCAGGAGTTTGAGGTTGCTGTGAGCTAGGCTGACACCACGGCACTCTAGCCCGGGCAAAAGACCGAGACTCTGTCTCCAAAAAAAAAAAAAAACAGACACCTAGACCAACAGAACAGAATAAAGAATCCCAAAATAAATCCACACATCTATAGTGAGCTTATTTTCAACAAAGGTGCCAAGAACATACAGTGGGGAAAAGAAAGTCTCTTCAATAAATGGTGCTGGGGAAACTGGATATCCATATGTAGAAGAATGAAACTAGACCCTTATCTCTCTTCATACACAAAAATAAAATCAAAATAAATTAA
>NW_012152507.1:8630370-8635275 GCF_000956105.1 Propithecus coquereli | reverse complement strand
GCTGGTTCCTTCCCATCTGGATCAGTTGTTCCTTCTTGCCTTTAGATTTTCGTTTGGATAAAGACATGCCCTGTTTAGTCTCTGATCCAGTAGGTGGTGTTTGTGGTTGAGATTCGACCACACCCTTTATGATGAATCAGGAGATGCAGTAAAAGGGTGTGCAGGATGACCTCCCTGTCAGTAGGTGGCACTTGCAGCGAGGAGTGAGCTGTAGTGCTGTTTTTGGGTCCTGTAGCTAGCTCTTGTTCCTCTAGAGAGGCCCTCTTGTGTCTCGGGTGATGGGTCGGGCCCTTGGAGTTCCAGGTGTGTCCTTGTTCTCCACCTCAGTGGGGGCAGGACCAGGAGTGAGTCTGGGTGGGGCTGGGTTGCGTAAGTCTGCCCTCAGACTCCACAACTACTATTAGCAGGGGTCAAAGGTCTGCTCCTTGTTTCTGTGCAAAGCTGCTAGGAGGGGCTCAAATGGCTTGACTCAGCTGGAAGTCTGAGCTTGGGGGGTGGGGCTGTAAGAGATCCACCCTCTGGAGCAGGTCTCACTCCCCTCCACCCTCCCCCTCTCCGTGGCCTCTTCTAGGCCTCTGCCAGCAAGCGGGACTGATGGATCTCCCCTGGCTGTAACATGGGCCAAGAGGTTCCGTACCCAGGATCGCAACCTGAGCTGGGTGCACAGCCCTCTTTTGGGAGGAGAGCTGCCGCTCAGGCACACTGATCGGGCCCTGAAGGCACGCACTCTTCAGTAGGCTCTTTCACAGATCTCTCCTCCGTGCCCCATGGCAGTGCAATCATTACCTGGGTTACGGGGTCTCATTTGCAGACCTGTCCCCTGGGCCCTGGAGATCAATCCCTGACCCTGCCAGGGGGAGGGATGCTGGTCTTGAATCACGTACAGGGTGCCCAAGCTGGATCGATTTCATTCCACCTCGGGATTTTCCCTGCTCTCCTGGAGTTCCCAGGCAAGCAGCAACAGGGAGGGCTGTCAGTTAGGGAGCTCACAGTCTGAGTATCCCTCAGTCTGCTGTACAGCCCCAAAAGGAAAGGTCCCATTCCTTGGAGATGCCTCCATGTGATGGCTAAATTGTCTCTCTGGGCACCCACTGGTAGGGAAGAGGAAGGAGAGAATGGAGCAATATGGCGTTTGCCGATTGGCTCTGGTCTGTGCCCAAGAAGGTGCCCCGAGGGGGCTGGGAGCCCGCCGCCATATCCGCAAGAGGCCACTGCTTACTGGCGGTAGCCGTCTCTGGGCTGGTGTCGGCAGGTTTCTCCAACCGCTCAGGAGCCCACTAGCAGTCCGAGATGCCAGGGAGGGGAAAGTTAACCGCTCCACCTACACTTGTCGCTGGTCTCCAAGCCTCTTGGGACCTTTCTACTTCCAGTTCTCCTCCGCAACGTCTTCCTGTGGAGTCTTCTGTAGTTTCAGGTACCCTTCCTTGTGACCCTCACCCAATCTATGTTTCTCTGCTAGTTTATTTTTTTCTCTTTCTTCTAAAATTTGTCTTTTTTGCAGAGACACTCTGACTGGCAGCTATTCTCATCCACCTTCTTCGCTCTCATAATTAAATCTTTATAAAGGTTTATGGTGAAGTGAGATTCTTTGAAAATGCAATTACTGACCTACAGAGTATTAATAGGATATTTGCTTAAAGATATTTCACAAACTGAATATGAAAATAGCTTGCACCATTGCTGTGTGATCTTCTAGATAGGCTATCTGCACTGCAAATTTAAGATTAAACTATTCTAATTATTATGAAATACCCTCGAGTCCCAAAAGGATTGTTTTTTGTATAGTGGGTTTTGAGAACCCATTGCAGATCCCTTCTCCCTATCAACCCCCAATCCCACTACTCTGTGGGTATCTGTATTTGGAGCTGCTACTGGCTTATAAGAAAAACTCTATAAATGGCGTGTCCTGTAGCTTCAGTGTTACCAGCATAGCAGGTAAATTTATATGTTCTCATATAAAATGCTTCCATGGCTAATATTTCTAAAGATAATTACTATTCTAAACCGATTTGAAGCAGTACTTGTCAATTTAGAGGTAAGGAGTTTTCCATTCACCCTGCTAGATAGCCTACAATTATTTGAGGAAAAGTTATTTACAAATTTAATGTAGCCCTGAAAATTTCCTTCAATCTCGTAGAGTCTACTACATATTTATTTCTTTCAATAATATTTACCTCTTTTTATTTTCTAAGCTAAGAGAATTTAACTATACCCCTTCATAAACTTTGAAAATGAATCTACTAAACCCCACACACCATCTAAGCCTGGTGGTTTTGCAGAATTAAGGCTCACCTAAAGGGAAAGAGGGAAAATTACATAACGTTTTTAAATAAAATCTTCTTCCTGATCTCTGTGCTTAACTTCCTGAATTTTAGACTATTTTTACACTGATTAAAAATATATGCATCAAGCAATATGTATTTATCTATATTACTAGGAGTCTGGTTTGGAAACAAAACACAAGTCAAGAACCCAGAAGTGTCAAACTGTAATATCAACTCTGGGAGAAACTAATAGCAATTTCACATTTAAAATTGGAATGAAATGAGGTTATTGAGAGGCAGCCAACAAAAACCACAAGAAGTCTGTAATTATAGTATGCAATTAATAATGCAGCAAAAAGCCCAAACATTTTATTTCATTTTCTTGAAATTTTAAGGTTCTCTTCCTACATATTTGTCTTGAATTCTCAATTTTTTTCTTTTAGAGGAAATTTAATGTATTAATGACACATAAATATTAATGTGAAGAATAGGTGACCAAGGTGCAAACTACATGTGATGCGAATCACCCTATCTAACTTCGAAAGGTAGTTAAATACCGTCACCTCAGAGCACAGTGGACATTAAAAGTAAAATGATGTCCTGGGATAGAGCAAGGGTTCTGAAATAAAACCACACACAGGGTGGTGGTAGCGGGCTCCATTAGAATAAGGGGAAGAATGGAGAAAAGGCATGAGTATCTACATTGCCAAATGTCTTTCATGTTCCAGGAGCACTATAATCCTCACCACAACAGCCTGTATTCACACCAATCTTAACACTTATGCCAGGAGTACTGATTGTCTGTTTACATGCATATCTTCTCCACTGGATTTTAAGTTTACTGAGTGCATGATCAAATATTACTACATACTTTTGCCAAAACATTGCGTACCAGTGACTAGCACAAAACAGGTAATCAATAGATATTTGTGGACTGAATGAACAAGCCAATCTGCTAACAATTAATGTTCCCATTTGATGCACAAGGAGGCTAAGCTAAGAATGGGTAAAAGGCTTGTCCAGTCACTCAGATCACATGGTTAGTAAGTAGCTGAAGAGGAATACAAATCCAAGCCTGTCTGATTTCAGAGAACCAACTGTCTATTACACCAATCTGTTCCATGAAAGCCAAAGTTGCACCAAGCCTCAGAGAAAGGCCTCAGAGTTTTGTGGAAGGATGGCAAAGGGAGAGAAAACTTTCATACAACCTGGCCTGAAACTGAAAGATTTCAGAGAAGTAAAAATGGAGAAGGTAATTTTATTTCTGGGTACAGTCCAAATTGGGACAAAATGGGAGCACTGGGATGGGAAAAGTCCCTCATTCGTTTCTGGCAGCCTCTTCAATAGTGGCTTTTCCTTTCCACCAGTTTGAGTTCATCTGCTTTTCTCTTTGCTTCTTGACTCACATTCCCACCACAGCTTCTTTTGTTATGTGGTTCAGAATTCCAAGGAGACAACTGTACACAAGGGCCAACAGAAGCAGCCAAGAGGTCACAGCTGAGGACTCAGACTCTGGAGTTTCACCTCCTAGAGTTCCATTGTGGCCCTGTCCTATTCCAACCAGGTAATATTGGGTCAATTATTCAACCTCTCTCTGTCTCATTTGCCTCATCTGGGAAATGAGGGTGTTAATAATAGAACCTATTTATTCCATAGGAATTAAATGAGTTAATACATGTCAAATGTTGAGAAAGTATCTAGCACACGATGGGAACTTAATGAAGAGTAGCCATTACCATGACCGTGATTTGGGTCCTAAAATTCAGAAATAGAGCAAGCAGCATGCATACCACAGCCCACTAATCTGCAAACACATCTATCATGCTCCAGATTAGGCTCGGTATATAGAGACCCGACATAAAACTACCCTCCCAAAGACAGCAGTAAAATGTCACCGGAAGTAAATAAAAGAAAGCTGAATAATCTTTTCTAACAACTCCTGACTTAAACAGGCAATGGCTTAGGACATAGGCAGCTGCAGTTGAAGTCCTTTCCTCCATTCCAATCACTACATGTAAAAGCCATTCTCAAGCATCTGCAGAGAGAAAGAAAAGGAGAAGCCCTTCCTTGCTATTCTTCTCTGAACCTGTGTGTCTTTCAAATAGTATAACAAGTTCATTTTCACGCAAGAATGAATCCCACTGTCCCTTGATCTGGATCGCTGAGGACTAAATGGAAGGGGAACTAGGCCAAATTTATTTGGAGTTATTTGGTGTGTATGATATTCTTTGAAAAATGTTGTAACCATATTTATGGCCTAGCACATGTAATTTCTTTCATAATTGCTCCAGATGTGCTTGAATAAAGGTACACTTTCTAAAAATACCACCTATTGCTGTATGTAATATTCAACATAGGTCCATTAAATCAAGCCTTTTGTGTCACTTTAAATTTTCTGTATTTTTATTATTTTTCCTGCTTGAGCTATCATTTACTGAAAAATTCTCAGGCATCTCATTGTACTTCTATCAATTTTTTTCTTCATGTATTTTGAAGCTGCATTTTTAGATGTATATAAGTTAAGGATTGCTATATTTTCTTTGTGAATCAAGTCCTTTAGTTAGATAGAAGACTTTGTTTCTAGAAATGTTTTTGCTTCAAAATATATATGTGATAATACAAACATTATTTTTCTTAGAAT
>NW_012152507.1:8627534-8629395 GCF_000956105.1 Propithecus coquereli | reverse complement strand
TTTTTTTTCTTATTTTTGATTTGTTTGTTTGGATAGCCATTTTTTTCTTCTGCCTTTTCCTTTTCCTCATTGTAACTTCTGCCCCGCCTATTTGAAAGTTATGTCTGTATTTATTTACTTGCATCTTAGCAAATTCTGAAGTAAAGCAGAATCTTTACCAGTACCCCAAACAAAGCTTGGGTACACTCAAAACACTAATTTAGATCACTACCCTCCCAATATAGATGCCATAAATATGTCCAATTTATACGTCAAATCCTTTAGGTTGATTCTGTTGGCCTTCTTCTCACAAATTAGACATTCTTAATATTTTTATATGGTCATGTCAGTTTGGGTTTGCCCATATATTTATCAATTCTTTGCATTGTATTTCTTGTTATATTCAAGGTTTCATAGGTAGAATTATTTTTCTTCTACATAAATAACATTCTTCAGAGTATCTTTTAGTGAGGGTCTCTTGTTGATAAATGTTTTCAGTTTTGTTTGTGTGAAAATGTCTTTATTTTTCTTCATTCTTGAAAAATCAAGCAGAAATTCTGGAGCTGAAGAATTCAATTGACAAACTAAGAAATGTATCAGAGTCTCTCAACAGCAGAATTGATCACACAGAAGAAAGAATTAGTGAGCTTGAAGACAGGCTATCTGAAAATATGCATAGAGAAGAAGGAGAGAAAAAAGAAAAAAGCAGAAGAGAAAAAAGAAAAAAACTTAAAAGAATGAAGTGCACCAACAAGATCTAGAAAATAGCCTCAAAAGAACAAATCTCAGAGTTTTGGCCTTAAAGTGGGAGTAGAGAGAGACTGGGGTAAAAATTTTATTCAAATAAATAATAATAGAGAATGTTCCAAACCTAGAGAAAGATATCAATATTCAGGTACAAGAAGGTCATAGGACACCAAGCAGATTTAACTCAAGGAGGATCCCCTCCAGGAATTTAATAATCAAATTCCCAAAGGCCATGGATAAAGAAAAGGTCCTAAGTGAACCAAGAAAAAAGAAACAAATAACATATAAAGGAGCCCCAATGCATCTGACAGCAGACTTCTCAATGGAAACCTTACAGACTGGAAAAGACAATGGCATGAAATATTCAAAATCATGAAGGAAAAAATCCACAATGCTAGAATATTATATCTTACAAAAATGTCCTTCTAACATGAAGTAGAAATAATGACTTTCCAGACCTAAACAAATAAATAAAGCTAAAGGATTTCATGAATACCAGATTTTTCCTACCAGAAATGCTGAAAGGATACCTTTATTCTGAAAGAAAAGGATGTTAATGAACAATAATGAATCATTTGAAGGTATAAAACTCACTGATGCCAGTAAATACACAAACACACAATTGCAGTGTATAAACCACTCATATCTTAAGTAGGAACACTAAAAAACAAACCTATCAAAAATAATAACTACAACTTTTTGAAAGACAGTGTAAAAAGATATAAATAGAAACTACAAAAAGTTTAAAAATGGCGGTATGATATAAAAATGTAGAATTTGTGCTAGTTTTTTTTTCTTTTTTGCTTGTTTGTCAGCAGAGTTATCACATGTTTAAAATAATTTGTTATAAAATGTTTTTTGCAAGCCTCATGGTAACCTCAAATCAAAACCCTACAACAGATACACAAAAAATAAAAAACAAGATATCAAAAGACACTACCAGAGACACTCTCTTTTTAAAAAAAAAAAAAGGAAAACAGAAAGGAAGGAAGAAAGAGAGGAACACGAAACAACCAGAAATCAAATAACAACATGGCGGTTGTAAATCTTTACCTATCACTAATAACGTTTAATGTGAATGGACTAAACTCTCCAATCAAAAGTAATAGAGTGGCTGAATGCATTTTTAAAAAGT
>NW_012152507.1:8625739-8627484 GCF_000956105.1 Propithecus coquereli | reverse complement strand
TACAGGGTGCCCAAGCTGGATCGATTTCATTCCACCTCGGGATTTTCCCTGCTCTCCTGGAGTTCCCAGGCAAGCAGCAACAGGGAGGGCTGTCAGTTAGGGAGCTCACAGTCTGAGTATCCCTCAGTCTGCTGTACAGCCCCAAAAGGAAAGGTCCCATTCCTTGGAGATGTGTCCATGTGATGGCTAAATTGTCTCTCTGGGCACCCACTGGTAGGGAAGAGGAAGGAGAGAATGGAGCAATATGGCGTTTGCCGATTGGCTCTGGTCTGTGCCCAAGAAGGTGCCCCGAGGGGGCTGGGAGCCCGCCGCCATATCCGCAAGAGGCCACTGCTTACTGGTGGTAGCCGTCTCTGGGCTGGTGTCGGCAGGTTTCTCCAACCGCTCAGGAGCCCACTAGCAGTCCGAGATGCCAGGGAGGGGAAAGTTAACCGCTCCACCTACCCTTGTCGCTGGTCTCCAAGCCTCTTGGGACCTTTCTACTTCCAGTTCTCCTCCGCAACGTCTTCCTGTGGAGTCTTCTGTAGTTTCAGGTACCCTTCCTTGTGACCCTCACCCAATCTATGTTTCTCTGCTAGTTTATTTTTTTCTCTTTCTTCTAAAATTTGTCTTTTTTGCAGAGACACTCTGACTGGCAGCTATTCTCATCCACCTTCTTCGCTCTCATAATTAAATCTTTATAAAGGTTTATGGTGAAGTGAGATTCTTTGAAAATGCAATTACTGACCTACAGAGTATTAATAGGATATTTGCTTAAAGATATTTCACAAACTGAATATGAAAATAGCTTGCACCATTGCTGTGTGATCTTCTAGATAGGCTATCTGCACTGCAAATTTAAGATTAAACTATTCTAATTATTATGAAATACCCTCGAGTCCCAAAAGGATTGTTTTTTGTATAGTGGGTTTTGAGAACCCATTGCAGATCCCTTCTCCCTATCAATCCCCAATCCCACTACTCTGTGGGTATCTGTATTTGGAGCTGCTACTGGCTTATAAGAAAAACTCTATAAATGGCGTGTCCTGTAGCTTCAGTGTTACCAGCATAGCAGGTAAATTTATATGTTCTCATATAAAATGCTTCCATGGCTAATATTTCTAAAGATAATTACTATTCTAAACCGATTTGAAGCAGTACTTGTCAATTTAGAGGTAAGGAGTTTTCCATTCACCCTGCTAGATAGCCTACAATTATTTGAGGAAAAGTTATTTACAAATTTAATGTAGCCCTGAAAATTTCCTTCAATCTCGTAGAGTCTACTACATATTTATTTCTTTCAATAATATTTACCTCTTTTTATTTTCTAAGCTAAGAGAATTTAACTATACCCCTTCATAAACTTTGAAAATGAATCTACTAAACCCCACACACCATCTAAGCCTGGTGGTTTTGCAGAATTAAGGCTCACCTAAAGGGAAAGAGGGAAAATTACATAACGTTTTTAAACAAAATCTTCTTCCTGATCTCTGTGCTTAACTTCCTGAATTTTAGACTATTTTTACACTGATTAAAAATATATGCATCAAGCAATATGTATTTTTCTATATTACTAGGAGTCTGGTTTGGAAACAAAACACAAGTCAAGAACCCAGAAGTGTCAAACTGTAATATCAACTCTGGGAGAAACTAATAGCAATTTCACATTTAAAATTGGAATGAAATGAGGTTATTGAGAGGCAGCCAACAAAAACCACAAGAAGTCTGTAATTATAGTATGCAATTAATAATGCAGCAAAAAGCCC
>NW_012152507.1:8622685-8624726 GCF_000956105.1 Propithecus coquereli | reverse complement strand
TAAAACCTAAAAACAGCAAAATTGAATGCTGTAAATACCACTTTGAAATTTGGTATTCAAAAAAGGAGCAAAGGAACATAGCAAATAAAGTATAAAAGGAGGAGAGAGATTGCAGGAAAATTAATTGTAATAGAATATAAACAGATTTTGATAATGTTGGACTGTGCCTTCCACTCTTATACAGTGTGGATATTTTATAGTAATAGAATTAATTTTACTTTTTAATGATATGTTTTCTCTCTCTTAAAAATAAATGTTTGTTTAAGATAATCAGAATTTACCACATTGTCAAAATAAAAATAAAATTTGAGTCTTCACAAAACATGACTGATGATATGGGAATCTTGAGTTGATACTAGGTGAGAATTAACCCCTGAGAAATAGCAGTAACTAGGAAGATCAGGAAGATGTGGAAGTCTGTGTAGAAAAGGGCTGCAGAGCAATTATAGTAGAACCAGGGAAGGGATTTACAGCTGGGACACTCAAGTTGAAGGGAAATCTCTACGTATTTCTCACTGTATATACTCACTTTAGAAGTCTATTAACATACCTGAATCTTAGTTTCATCATAATTATACTGCCTTTCCTATATCTTAGGATAGCTGATAATATCAATTTTTTGTCCACAACAGAGACTATGGTTTATTGATCCAGGATCTTTTCATTATCACTAATCAATATGCTATCCTTTCTCCTTCCTTGTCCAGAATAGATCTCATGACCTGCTACTATAATTATTCCCTTTTGTATGTGGACAACTATTTTTCCCCTCTTGCTTCTTGAAATTTGTTTGGCAAAACCACTAGCCAGGATAAACTTAACTCTCTACATACTTTGCACCTGCATTCAGGAAACCGAATGTAGATGGAAAAATGCAAAATCTCTAGAAGTGATTTCTCTTTAAATTCATAACCATTATTTTCAAGTAGGCATTTAGTCCTTCCATGATGATCATGTTGGATTTTTATTTTGTTTCCTATTTTCTTTTTCTAGTTAAATTTAAATCAAAAGCATGCAGGAGTAGCTATCCTGAAACCAGATAAAGCAGACTTTAAATCATCAACAGAAAAAATGACAAGAAAGATCACTGTATAATGATAAAGGGATATTCAACAAGAAGATATAATGATCCTAAATATATATCCACCCAACATCAGAACACCCAGATTCATAAAACAAATACCACTAGAACTAAAAAGAGAGATATAAAGAAATACAATAATAGTGGGGGACTTCAATACCCCACTGGCAGCACTAGACAGATCATTGAGGCAGAAAATCACTAAAGAAATATGAAACTTTATTGGACTCTAGGATAAATGAAACTAACAGACATTTATAAAACATTCTACCTAACAACCATAGAATATATACTATAATCAGTGCATAGAATATTCTCCAAAATGACCATATATTAGGTAAAAAACAAGTCTCAATACATTTTTAAAAATTTAAATCATAGCACATATCTTCTTAGACCATGGTAGAATAAAACTAGAAATCAATACCAAGAGGAACTATCAAACTATACAAATACATGGAAATTAAACAACCTGCTCCTCAGTGATCTTTGGATCAACAATAAAATTGAGATGGAAATCAAAGGAGTTTTTTGAACCCAATGTAAATAGAGATACAACATATCAACCTCCTGGATACAGTAAAAGTGACTAAGGGGGAAGTTTATAGTATTAAATGCCTAGATTAAAAGAACACAAATTAAAAAGCTAATGTCACACCTCAAGAAACTAAAAAAACAAGAACAAACCAAGCCAAAGCTAGCAGGAAAAAGACATAACAAAGATCAGAGCAGAACTAAATAAAATTGAGACCAAAAAATCAATACGAGAAATCATCAAAATGAAAAGTTTTTTTATAAATAAACAAAACTGATAGAAAGCTATTATAGCCATATTAACCAAGAAGAAAATAGATTCAAATAAGCACAATCAGAAATGAAAAAGGAGACATTAAAACTGATACCACTGAAATACAAAAGATCATCAGAGATTACTGTGAGTAATGAGTAATTAGTAATTAC
>NW_012152507.1:8619139-8622635 GCF_000956105.1 Propithecus coquereli | reverse complement strand
GGCAAATGTTTTATTAATATTATGACATTTCAGATCTCTCATAGAGTGGCTCAAACCTACTCTCCATCTGTTGTATCTCATTTCTTTCATACACAACCACCTGCTATAGAAAGACAGTCAACTAGAAATGGACCAAGATCCCAATGAGTGTAATAGATTATCCTTACCATGCCAGTATTAGTTTGCTAGGGCTGCTGTAACAAAATACCACAAGTTGGGTGGCATAAACAACAGAAATTTATTGTCTCACAGTTCTGGAGCTAGAAGTCCAAGATCAAGGTATAGATAGGGTTAGTTTCTTCTAAGGGCTGCGAGGAAATGATCTGTTCCATGCCTCTTCCCTAGCTTCTGGTGGTTTGCTGACAATCTTTGGCATTCTTTGGCTTGTAGAAGCATTGCACCAATCTCTGCTTTTATTTTCAATGTCACTCACTCTATCTGTGTGTGTCCAAATTTCCTTTTTATTATATTAGGACATGAGTCATGTTGGATTAGAGGTCCACCCTACTCTAGTACTATCTCTATTAATTTAATTATGTCCGCAGCAACCCTACTTCCAAATAAAGTAACATTCTGAGGCACTGGGCAAGGACTTCTTGAGTAATGCCCACGAAGCACAGACAACCAAAGCAATAATGGACAAATGGGATCACATTAAGCTAAAAAAAGTTCTGCACAGCAAAGTAAACAATCAAGAAAGAAATGACACAATCCACAGAAAGGGAAAAAATATTTGGAAACTACCCATCTGACAAGGGATGAATAACTGGAATATATTAAGAGCTCCAACAATTTGATAGAAAAAAATTGAATAATCCTATTCAAAAATAGACAAAGGATCTGAATAGATATTTCTCAAAAGAATACATACAAATGGACAACGGGTATGTGAAAAAATGCAGATCTAGAAAAACATAGACTTCAGATCACCAAAAGTAAAGAAAGACGAAAATGGTCATTATATAATGGTAAAGGGAACAATTCAATAAGAATACATAAAAATTATAAATATTTATGCACCTAACAGAGGAGCACGCAGATTCATAAGCAAACCCTACTGGATCTAAACAAAATGATAGCAGCATTGCAATAGCTGGGGACTTCAACACCCCACTGAGAAAGTGGGACAGAACCTCCAAGCAGAAAATAAGCAAATAAACGATAGACTTAAATGGAACTCTAGAACAAATGAGCCTATCAGACATTTACAGAACATTCTACCCCAAAACCACTGAATATACTTTCTTCTCATCGGCTTATGAAATATCCTCTAAAATCGATCACATCCTAGGCCACAAAATGTGCCTCAAGAAATATAAAAAAATAGAAATTATACCAGGTATCTACTCAGACCACAGTGGAATAAAATTAGAAATCAATTCCAACAGAAACACTCAACTCTACACCAAGTTATGGAAATTAAACAACCTACTGCTGAGTAAGTATTGGATCAAGGAGGAAATTAAGATGGAAATCAAAAGATTCTTCAAACTATATGATAACGGGGACAAAAGGTATCAAAATCTGTGGGATACAACTAAAGCAGCCCTGAGAGGAAAATTAATAGCCATAAATGCCTAAATCCAAAGGACAGAAAGATTATAAATCAACAACCTAATGAATCATCTCAAGGAATCAGAAAAGGAAAGCAAACCAATCCCAAATGTGACAGAAAAAAGGAAACAACCAAGATCGGACCACATTTAAATGAAATCAATAACAAAAGAATTATACAGAAGATTAATGAAACAAAAAGTTGGTTCTTTGAAAAGATGAACACAAACAACAGGCCTCTTGCTAGATTAAAAAGAAACAGATAAGAATGGTCCCTAATGAGCTCAATCAGAAATGAAAAATGAGATATTATAACTGATACAAGGAAAATACAAAATATCATCTCAAAATGCTATAAAAATGTTGGGGAAATGGACACATTCTTGGAAACAAACAATCTCCCTATGCTCAATCAGGAAGAAATACAACTCCTGAAAAGACCAATATCAAGTAACAAAATCGAAGCAACAATAAAAAATCTCCCCAAAAAATAAATTCCCAGAGCAGATGGTTCCACAGTGAAATTTTAGCAAACCTACAAAGAAGAACTGACACCTATGCTGCAGAAATTATTTCATAACATACAGAAGGAACAAATTCTTCCCCACTGGTCCTATGAAGCCAATATCACCTTGCTAACAAAGCCAGGAAAGGATACAACAGAAAAAGAAAACTACAGACTGATATCCCTAATGAATATAAGGAAAAAGTTTTTAATAAAATTCTAGCAAACCAAATTCAGCTGCACATCAAAAAAAAATATCCCCCATGACCAGGTGGGCTTCATCCTAGAGATGCAAGGGTGGTTCAATATATGCAAATCTATAAATGTGGTTCACCACATAAATAGAAGAAAAAACAAAGACCATATGATCTTCTCAATAGGTGCAGAAAAAGCATTTGGCAAAATTCAGCATCCTTTCATGATAAGAACTCCTAACAAAATTGGTACAGATGGAATATACCTCAATATTATAAAGGCCATACATAACAAATCCAAAGCCAACATCATACTGAATGAGGAAAAACTGAAAGCATTTCTGCTTAGAACTGAAACCAAACAAGGTTCCCCACTGTCACCATTTCTATTCAACATAATGCTGGAAGTCCTAGCCAGAGCAATCAGGCAAGAAAAGGAAATCAAAGGTATCCAAATGGGGAAAGAAGAGGTCAAACTATTGCTCTTTGCTGAGGATATAATCTTATATCTAGAAAATCCCAAAGATTCTTCAAAGAGACTCCTGGAATTGATAAATAAATTCAGCAAAGTCTCAGGTTATACAATCAAGGTACACAAATCAGTAGCATTCCTATACACCAACAAGAGTCAAACTGAGAAACAAATCAAAAACTCAATACCTTTCACAATAGCAACAAAGAAAATAAAATACCTAGGAATATATTTAACCAAGGAGGTGAAGGACTTCTATAGGAAGAACTACAAAACACTGAGGAAGGAAATTGTAGAGGATGTAAACAAATGGAAAAATATGCCATGCTCATGGATCAGCAGAAGCAACATTGTTAAAATGTCTATAATACCCAAAGTGATCTACAGATTCAATGCAATCCCTTCTAAAATCTAGAAAAAATAATTCTACACTTCATATGAAACCAGAAAAGAGCCCAAATAGCCAAAACAACCATAAGCAATAAGAACAATCAGAGGCATCAATTTACCAGACTTCAGGCTATACTACAAGGCTGTAGTAACCAAAACAGCATGATACTGGGACAAGAGCAGAGACCTAGACCAATGAATCAGAACAGAGAACCCAGATATAAAACCATCCTCATATTGCCGCCTGATCTTTGACAAAGCAGACAAAAACATACACTATTCAATAAATGGTGCTGGGAAAATTGGATAGCCACATGTAGAAGACTGAAACAGGATCCACACCTCTCACCATTCACAAAAATTAATTCATGATTGATAACA
>NW_012152507.1:8617426-8619084 GCF_000956105.1 Propithecus coquereli | reverse complement strand
CCTAATTAATACATATACCATGGAATATTATGTAACCATTAATAAGAATGAGTTAGATCTACAAGAGTTGAGTCAGGGATTTTGTTGTGTAGGGAAAGTGAAATGCAGAGAAGTTTATGTAATATGACCCAATTTTTATAAAATAAAGTAGGAGTATATAATCCAGTAGGATACACAGAGAAGGCTGGAAATTGAACAATTAAACCACCAACCAAGAAATCAAGCTGAAACCATCAAGGCAGGAATTTGATAAGTACTTGGTAATATAGAATCTGAAAGTAACAACAGATGCATGCCTGGGCCAGCTTTATCAAATTCTATGACTTCAATTTTTAGTTGATTTCTGAGCCCATTATGATATTTCGTGTTATGTTTTTAAATATTTACTTAGCATCGTCACCTGGATGTTCTTCAGAGATTTCATATCTAAAAAGTTTGTTCGCTTTTAGGGAAACAACACACATGTTAAGAAAGTATTTTTGAGCACCTACAAAGTTTCAGGCCTTGTGATATGTGCTGGGTGATACGAAAATTTGAAAATGATCCCTGTCTTTCAGGAGTACATAATCAGATGAAAAATAAGCCATAAAGACACAATTCTAATAAAAGTGTAGTAAATACATTGATATACGTATGCACAGAGAAATGTAAGAGATTTGAAGAAGGGTTCCTTAACTCAATTTCAGATGGTAGGCTGGTTTTCAGGGAGAAGTAGCACTGGGCTTGGTGAGTCTTTGTGCTTTAGTGACACATGGTCCTACTACTTTGCCAATATTTATCATGTGCTTTTATTGTTAATTTATTTATCAGGAGGTAAATATTTGTAATGTTTATTTCTCCATTTCAAAGCAAAGCGCCAGGCATACATTGTGCTAGGGAATAAGGTAAAGTGATGGTTCTTGTCCTTAAAGAACTCAAACACTTGTGGTAAGTAAAAACAGATGTGCACAAAAAGGTGTCATACAGTGTTAAAATAAAATGAAGTTCAGAGAATACTCTTTCTTATTGTAACCCATACTATGATGACTAAAATATAGTTCTTCTGGCTCCCAGTCGAGGGTTGCTCTGTAACATTCTTCATACCACAACTGAGTCTCAGAGTTTCTCTTATCAACACTCTAATCCTCTGGATTCAGGTGTGTCTTGAGAACTCAGGATCCTGGGAGCAGGAGTCAGACTCTCAATGGCTGATGACTGAGAAGTGTGGGAGGAACAGACTCTCTAGGGCACTGACAGGTTCCTTAAGATGCACCTGGCTCAAACACATAAACATTATTATAAGGTCGTCAACTTTATTATTTATCTTTCCCTTCATATTTCTTGAATACTGAGGGGAAGAATTGCAACTTTTCACTTTCAAATGCTTTGCAAACCAAGTAAAAGAGGACAATCCTTGATGGATGGTATCCTTAAATGCTTAGTGAAATTTTACTGGAACTGATACACCATTTTCCATTTGAATAATAACCCCGGAGAGAGAAATAATCCTAGAACTACAGAGCTATAAACATTCAAAATTGGAAGTATGTAAAGGTCATCCAGTTTCACCATTCACTTGCTTTAGGCAAATGTTTTATTAATATTATGACATTTCAGATCTCTCATAGAGTGGCTCAAACCTACTCTCCATCTGTTGTATCTCATTTCTTTCATACACA
>NW_012152507.1:8611423-8613896 GCF_000956105.1 Propithecus coquereli | reverse complement strand
AAAATAAATAAATGGGACCTGATTAAGCTAAAAATCTTCTGCACAGCCAGGGAAACAATCAGTAAAGTGAATAGACAACCTATAGAGCGGGAGAAAATATTTGCATGCTATACATCTGATAAAGGGCTAATAACCAGAATCTACAAAGAACTCAAGCAAATCAGCAAGAAAACATCAAATAACCTCATTAAAAAGTGGGCAAAAGACATGAAGAGAAGTTTTTCAAAGAAGATAGGCTAATGGCCAATACACATACAAAAAAAAGTTCCATGTCTCTAACCATCAGGAAAATGCAAATCAAAAGTGCAATGAGATATCACCTAACCCCAGTGAAAATGGCTTTTATCAAAAAGTCCCAAAACAACAGATGCTGGCACAGATGTGGGTAGAAAGGAACACTTATACACTGTTGATGGGACTGCAAACTAGTACAACCTCTATGGAAAATAGTATGAAGATACCTCAAAGAACTAAAAGTAGAACTAACATTTGATCCAGCAATCCCACCACTGGCTACCTATCTCCCCAAAGGAAAAATAGATGTTCTATAAAAAAGACACTTGCACTCAAATGTTTATAGCAGCACAATTCACAATTGCAAAGATGTGGAAACAACCCAAGTGCCCATCAATACATGAATGGATTAATAAAATGTGGTATATGTGTACCATGGAGTATTACTCAGCCATAAAAAAATGGTCAACTAATACCTTTTGTAACAACGTGGATGGAATTGGAGACCATCCTTTTAAATGTGGTATCACAAGTATGGAAGAACGAAAACCATATGTACTCACTACTAAATTGAAACTTACAGATCAAAACCCATGTGCATAAATGGTGGTAAAATTCAATGGAAATCAAGCAGGTATGAGTGGGGAGGTGGGGATGGGTAAATTCATACCTAATGGGTACGATGCACACTATATGGGTGATGGGCACACTTATAACTTTGACTCAAACTGCAAAAGCAATTCACGTAACCAAAATGTTTGTACCTCTGTAATATTCTGAAATTAAAAATTAAAATAACATGGACAAACATCAAAAAATAAAATAAAGGCAATATGGATTTCAGAAAAAAATTATTTGCAAATCTTGGGCAATACCAACCTGTTTCTTCTACTTCAACAACATTCTATCAGATCTCTTAGATGTGACACCTCTTGAGGCTAGGAATTTGCAGAAAGACTGTCCTTCTTACTTTTAAAATATATTTTATTATAACTAACACTCTGAGAGTTGCCTTTTGCATGCAGCTCTCTCTTATTTGAAATGTTTGCTTGATATTATTTTTCTGCCTCTGGTTCAGCAATGATTTCATAGGAACATTACTTGTCAATTCTGCATTCTCACTCTCTTTGATACCCTCCCTCCAACATTGACTCCTTGCTGGTGCTAGGTGCTGTGAAGACCCACTGGCAGACATGTGAAGTATTGTTTCTTCTCTGCTCTCACCTTATTCATAATGATCATTGAATTTGTTTTACTAGCTGAAACTGGAACTGCCTCTGCCAGCAATTAAGTTGTCTGAACCAAACAAATGCAGTGACTGGAATTTCCACACAGCCTAGTATTTCACATTTACTGCAACTGGGGTTTGAGAAAAATCACACTGTAAAACAACATGAAATGAGTTTTACAAAACTGGTATGAATTCAATGTTGTATAGAAAATCAAGCAGGGTAAGCTACTGAGAAATCAAAAGTAAATAAGTATATGAGAAAATTATATGGAGAAATAAAAGTGATAGCAAATAGGGCATTTCCAGAGGGATAAAAATGAAGGAAATATCAGGATAACAATTATATTTCAACACACAGATTTTTCTTATGACAGCAATTTTGGACACTGAGGACAGTCAGAATTCTGCATTTCAATTTTTACATGTGTTTATTTATATTCTTTGGGGCACTTTTTCTTCTTCATAGTAATATCCTAGAAACATAATTTTAGAAGAAATTTGCTCTTATTTTAAAATTTTACATGTGTGGTAAATGCCCTCCAAGATATTAATTCACTGATTTTATTGAGCCTGAAATTTTATCTCTCAATGTTGATAGGTTATACTTCTTAGGAAATTGATGATACAAAGAAACAGACACACATCTAGAAGATAAATCAAACTAACCACTATACATTTTCCGACCCTGATACTAAATGATAACTAGTTTACTTACAAAACAACTCTCCAGTAATTTTTGTCAATTTTCTGAATGATGACACATGTATTTTTCACATGTTTTTATTTATCGACACTGGTAGAAAATAAATGTCAGTTTGTACAAAAAAGATGTCTAAACAAGTCCCATTTTCTGAAGATCTTATTGCATAATAATTATAAACACATATTTCAAGTTTGATGACCTTGAAGTAATTCTTGGTAAGAACAGCAGGGAGGAGGAGGGTTGTAAACAATACATAAGGAGATTTATAGACTTCTAGAAAAGTCTTCTAGAAAAGTGCTAGATTG
>NW_012152507.1:8610071-8611373 GCF_000956105.1 Propithecus coquereli | reverse complement strand
TCTCCTATCATAGAAAATCCCAGGACCCAAAGGCTTCACTGCTCAATTCTACCAAGCATTCAAAGAAGATCCTACTTAAATTATTCCAAAAATCAAGGAAGAAGGAATACTCCAAAACTCATTCTATGAAGCCTGCATCACCCTGATACCAAAATCATACAAAGATACAACAAAGAAAACTATAAGCCAATATATCTGATGATCATAGGTGTGAAACTCCTTAACAAAATACTAGCAAGCCAAATTTGATAACAGATTCAAAAGATTGCTCATCATGATCAAATGGGATTCATCCCAGGGATGCAAGGATGGTTCAACCTATCGTATCAATCAATCAGTATGATACATCATATCAGCAGAATGAAGGACAAATACCATATGATCATTCCAATTGATGCTTAAAAAGCATTCAGTAAAATTCAACATCTCTTCATGATAAAAACTCTAAAAATACTGGGCAGAGGAGAATTTTACCTCAAGAGGATAAAAGCCATGTATGACAGACCCACAGCTATTATCATACTGAATAGGAAAAAACTGAAAGCCTTTCTTCTAAGATCTAGAAGAAGAGAAGAATGCCTACTCTCACCACTGTTATTCAACATAGTACTGGAAATTCTAGCTAGAGCAATAAGACAAGAGAAAGAAATAAGGGCATCCAAATTGGAAAGGACAGAGTCAAATTATCCTTGTTTGCAGATGAGATGACCTTATATTTACAGACTCTTCAACAAAAAAACAAACAAAAAATAAAATGATTGGAACTGATGAACAAATTTAGGAAAGTTGCAGCATACAAAGTGAACATACAAAAAACTGTAGCATTTCTATATGCCAGCGCTAAACAATATGAAAAAGAAATCAAGAAAGTAATCCCATCTACAATGTCTACAAATAAAATAAAATACCTAGGAATAAACTTAACCAAGAAAATGAAAAATCTCTACAATGAAAACTATAAAACATTGATAAACAAAATTGAAAAGGACACAAAAAAATGAAAAGATATTCCATGCTCGTGAATTGGGAGAATCAATATTGTTCGAATGTCCACACTATTCAAAGCAATCCACAGATTCAGTGCAATCCCCATTAAAATATCAATGACATTCTTTACTGTAATACAAAAAATAATCCTAAAATTTGTATGGAACCACAAAAGACCCAGAATAGCCAATGCCATCCTGAGCAAAAAGAACACAACTGGAGGAATCACATTACCTGACTTCAAATTATACTGCAGAGCTGTAGCAACCAAAACAGTGTGGTACTGGCATAAAAACAGACACCTAGGCCAGGCGC
>NW_012152507.1:8606823-8608536 GCF_000956105.1 Propithecus coquereli | reverse complement strand
ATTACCCTGACATCAGCACTTCAGGGACTCCATCTTTGTCTAGGTCTTTCATTTAATCATTTAACTCTTCTCATTTTTCTCTTTGTGAATAAAAAGAAAATAGTATTTTTCCCATGGCTTATAAATGTTCTAGGACTTAATTATTGCTTACAAACTTCTCTCAGCTTTCTGAAGAAGGGTAGGCATAATTATTCAGTCTTACAGATACACTCTGTTTAGGGGTTTTTCTGAATGCTGATTTGAAGATTATCCAAATTCATCCCAGTGATGCATGAGAGGTTTTGTAATGCTGATTACATATCACTGGGGAGCAAATTAAACCCATCAAATGCCTAGCATATCAATCTCAAATCATGCTATACTTGAACTAGGGGCTCTGTGTTTTGTCTACTAGATGAGCATTTTCCTCTCCAAATGAATTAGCTCTTCTGCAATGTATTCGTTGGCACAATGGGGACTGAACAGGGCAGGGGCTTATGTACTCCTTGACAAAAGAAGACTTGTTGATTCCTAACTTGTGGACTTATTTTAAAACTGTTAAATGCAGTATCAGCATGCAATATACATTATTCTAATTTTAAAGAACAAGTTAAGCCCAGGATTGTATGTTAAAATTTATAAGGGCAACCCATGTACTCACCATCAAATTGGTATTAACTGATCAACACATAAGTGTACATATAAGAATAACATCTATTGGATGTTGGGCAGGGGGGAGGGGGAAGGAGGGAGGAGGGGACAGGTATATGCATACAGAAAGAGTGCAATGTGCACCACCTGAAGGATGGATATATTTGAAACTCGGACTTGGGGGGGAGGAGGGGCAAGGGCAACATACGTAACCTATGTACCCCCATAATATGCTGAAATAAAAAAAAAGAAAAGAAAAAAATTTACAAGGGAACTTTGAGGTATTCTGGTGCATTTGAAACATTGCCCTTTGGAATATATAACATTAAGGTCAATGATTTTTATGAAACAAGAAAAGGGTTAGGGAAGAGGTAAATCTAAAAATGCATATCTCTAGGGCTATCAAGTATCTTTTTATTTTTAAAAATATAAATTTAGCAACATAAAACTGGTAACAGAAAGACAACCTAATGGAGTATATAAAAAGCTAATTAAAAGAAGAGTAATCCAAGTGACCAGTAAATACATTATCGAATCTAAATGTTTCTAGTGGTCCAGGTAACGCAAATTAAAGTTAATAATGAGCTATTATTGTAAACTCAATAGAATAGCAAAATAAAGAGTGATTACACCTGTTACTATGTGGGAAAGACAGCTCCCCCACCTACATGACTAGTGCAAATGCAAAGAATTACAGCCCACTTGGGAAAGCAATGAGACTACATATATTGAATCTTTTACTTTCATTTCTCGCATCCATATCAGTAATAACATTAGTAAGTAGGGGTAAATGGAAAATGAAGACCCATCATTAGGAAAAAGTTCAAACAAATTTTGGCAAACCTACATTGGGATGAAAAGTACGAGTTGTCCGCCAACATTTATCCTCTCCCTCCATAGTAATCAGGTCATAGCGGAAAAGTGACTGCACGGCTGATCTTTGATGGCCCCCATGCAGCCATGTGTGGGCTCATAAGTCAATTCTTGTCAATGGAATGTGAATGGAAGTTGATGTGCGCCAACTCCAGGAATGACCCAAACACCTCCCACATAGGCCCCTTTGAGCAGTTTCTCCCATCCAGG
>NW_012152507.1:8604848-8606773 GCF_000956105.1 Propithecus coquereli | reverse complement strand
AGCTAGCAGGAAAAAGACATAACAAAGATCAGAGCAGAACTAAATAAAATTGAGACCAAAAAATCAATACGAGAAATCATCAAAATGAAAAGTTTTTTTATAAATAAACAAAACTGATAGAAAGCTATTATAGCCATATTAACCAAGAAGAAAATAGATTCAAATAAGCACAATCAGAAATGAAAAAGGAGACATTAAAACTGATACCACTGAAATACAAAAGATCATCAGAGATTACTGTGAGTA
This sequence comes from Propithecus coquereli, assembly GCF_000956105.1. Classification (NCBI taxonomy): domain Eukaryota; kingdom Metazoa; phylum Chordata; class Mammalia; order Primates; family Indriidae; genus Propithecus; species Propithecus coquereli. Next base: position 8,606,527 of record NW_012152507.1, on the reverse strand, counting down.
ATGAGTAATTAGTAATTACTATGAGTAATCTTTACATGCACAAACTAGAAAATCTAGAGAAAATGAGTACATTCTGAACTCATTCAGGATTAAATCAAGAAAAAAATAGAAATTTTGAACAGACCAATAACTATTAGTGAGAATGAATCAGCAATAAAAATCACTCCTCCCCCCCAAAAGAAATCCCAGGACCAGACAGGTTCATATCTGAACTCTACCAGACATGCAAAGAAAACTAGTATCAATTCTACCGAAACTGTTCCAAAAAATTGATGATGAAGGAATCCTCCCTAGCTCATTCTGTAAAGCCACTATCACTTTGACACTAAAGCCAGGAAAGGACACAACAACAACAACAACAACAACAAAATTACAGGACAATATTCCTGACGAACACAGATGTGAGCCTTCAGTGAGTCATCATCTTTTTGCTAGTAGAGGTTCTTGCCTCTATGTTGATGGCTTCTGACTAATCAGCGTGATGGTTGCTGAAGGCTGTGGTGCTATGACAATTTCTTAAAATAAGACAGCACCAAAGTTTGCTGCATCAACTGACTTTTCCTTTAATGAAAGATTTCTCCGTAGTATCCCATGCTATTTGATACTATTTTACCTAAGTAGAACATTTTTCAAAATTGGATTTGATCCCCTCAAACCCTGCCACTGCTTTACCAATTAAGTTTATCGATATTCTAAATCCTTGTTGTCATTTCAACAATGTTCATGGTATCTTCACCAGGAGTAGATTCCATCTCAAGAAACCACTTTCTTTGCTCATCCATAAGAAGTAATTCCTCATCTGTTAATGTTTTGTTATGAGATTGCAGCAATTTATTCACACCTTCAGGCTCCACTTCTAATTCTACTTCTCTCGCTAACTTTTCCTTTGCATTTGCAGTTTGACTCAGGTGCAAGAGGTCTAGATCTTGGCCTATCTCAGGTTTTGACATGGTTTCTTCACTAAGTTTAATCATTTCCAACTTTTCATTTAAAGCGAGAGACACTTTTCACTTGCACACTTAGAAGCCATTATAGGGTTATTAATTGGCCAAATTTCAATATTGTTGTATCTCAGGGAATAAGGAAGGCTGAAGAGAGGGAGAGAAAGAGGGAAACAGCCAGTTGGTGGAGCAATCAGAACCACATTTATCAATTAAGTTTGCCATCGTATATAGGTGCAGTGTGTGGTGCCCCAAAATAATTACAATATTAACATCAAAGATCACTGGTCATAGATCACCATGACAGATATAATAATAATGAAAAAGTTTGAAATATTTCAAGAATTACCACAATGTGACATAGATACACAAAGGAAGGGTTACCACAAACCTTTAATTTGTTTAAAAAAAAAAAGTAATGTCTGGGAAGGTCAATAAAGTGAAACAATAAAATGAATTATACTTGGAACTATCTGTAGGCTTATCTGTTATACGTATCTGATGTGTCCTTTATTTCATTTCTAGTATTGTTTAAGATTGCCTTTTAAACCTAAGGAGTGAAACTATTAGAATTCTAGAGGAGGATGTTGCAAATACTCTTCTAGACATTGGCCTAGGCAAAGAATTTATGAAGAATACCCCAAAGGCAATCACAGCAACAACTAAAATAAATAAATGGGACCTGACCAAATTAAAAAGCTTCTGCACAGCCAAAGAAACGGTCACAAGAGCAAACAG
>NW_012152507.1:8589827-8592658 GCF_000956105.1 Propithecus coquereli | reverse complement strand
ATTTTTATAGTTTCATGTATGTTTTCTATTGTCCTACTTTTCCTGTGCTTTACTATGTCCTTATTTTGTTTTTTGAATTAATTCAGTAGTTTCTAAAAATTCTAATTTTTCCATATCTAATGCCTTGTTTTTGTCTTTTAGGCTGTTAAAACTCAAACTCTGCCATCCTAGATATCTGCCCATGGCATTAGGACAATTGAAGCTTTATGGTAGCTTAACCCTAATTCTATTGCATTTTTGTTATTTACCCATATATCTATGTATCTATGTGTCTATCTATTTTTTAAGTTTTGCTCCAATCTCTTCTTTTTTATTGATACATAATAGATTTACATATTTTCAGGGTACATGTGATACTTTGATACATTCGTGTAATATGTAATGTCCATATCACAATAATTGAAATATCTGTCACCTTAAATGTTTATCTTTTCCTTGTGCTTAGAACATTTGAATTATTCTCTACTATTTTAAAATATATGATAGACCATTGTTTACTATAGTCATTTCACAATTTATTGAATACTATGTCTTATTTCTTCTACCTAGCTGTATTTTTGCATTCATTAAATCAACTTTCATCCCTCTACCCCCAACATTCCTGGGCTCCGGTAACTACCAGTCTACTCTCTGTCTTCATGGGATCCACTTTCTCAGTTCCCACATAGGAGTAAGAACACGCTCCCTATGTATTTTGGATGTATGTATCCATCTATCTATCTACTTATTTTGGTGTTTGAGAATTTCTTTTATGGTTTTGCTAGTGCAATTCTATATTTACAAGTATTCTTTGAATCAGATTTTATTCAAAATTTATACCTTTTTTGTACTGAGAGTGTAATTTAAAAAGCAAAAACAAAAATATTAATATAACTAGATAACTGTAACTGCCCAGTTTAGGAAATTAAACACAATTCTGAACAACTCATGAGTCAAAGAAGAAAAAATAAAAATTAAAAAGTATTTCTAACTAAAAAATAATGAAAATATTACATTTCCCTATTAAATATTCAGGAAATATTTGCTTGAATACCTATAAAAATAGCTTAGTATTATTTTTCTGGTAATTTCAGATTTTTTCATGATAAAATAATAATGACAGAAAAGTCCTTTAATTTTTTTTATTTAACATGTCTAGCACTTGTGACAAAATCACCAAAAATTCTTTATGTAAAAACATACAAATTAGGAAGAATAGAAAAGATATATGCAAGACAATATTTTATCAAGAATCACATATTCATAACGGGAGAATGTTCAAGACTATAGCATAGATGTATGCTGCCCAGCTGCAGACACTCAACTGTGTTACACTGACGCTTCTTCAATACACTGCTCCAGCTCTGCTAAGACAGTCAATTGAAACAACATGTACACAGTGCAAGACTCAGAGTAAATGGGCAAGAATATTTGCACACCATTCACATTATGATAAAATATTACTAAAACTTAAATTATTCAAAAATCCTTCATGTATGCGTCCAAAATTTCCCAATTTTTTTCTTAGAAAATTCCTACATTCAGTTACAAGTTCCAAGGCATCTACCTTACAACTCCAGACACAACCTTAATACTGTTTCCCAAGATCCTTTTGGTGTTCTCTCTTCAGGTTAAACTTCTCTCAGAGCATAGGTGTATATATGTTTTTCTTACATTATACAATAAACCTTTGCTGGCAGACATCACCTCTGAATCCAGCATGGTTCCTAGCATATGGTTGGTGCTTGAAAACTTCTGTTTTAGAAATAATGAATTAATTCATTTAAAATTATATAAAAACTGATTTAAGTCAGAAAACACCAGTTTCAGCCTATACACCTGAGTAAATACTGAGAGAATATAAAAATGTGCTTAGCAAGACATCAGGCATTCAGTAAGTACTCAATAAATGCTAATCATTGGAACTCTGGTGTTGCTGAGAATCAGAGTGACAGAAAAAGTCAAAAATGTTTTAAGCATGTCTATCAACCACATTTGATAAAACAAAAGATTTATATACAGTATTCAAAACTCATAAAAATGTGAAGTTGGCATCAAAAAAAGGTACATTATGAATTCTTTACTAATACATAGCTAAGAGGGCAGAAGGCATTACCTGATTAAAATCCAGTTTGCCCAAACCCAAAAATGAGAAACTCTTCACATCAGTCTATCTGTTTTGAAAATTCTAGGTACACTTAATTACATCTGAGGAAAAACTGGTATAAAATATATGCAAATATTATGTCGACCATCAAATAAAGTTTATCAACTCACTTATGCAAAATTAGAAATTTTCTATCTCTATATCTTCCTATTCTTATGTATCAGAAATTCCTCAAGCCTTTCTCATCAAAAAACATACTCTTACACCTCTGCTTCTCTATAAAGAGATGTACTTAATGTCATTGAATCACAGATCAAGTAACGATCTTTGAAGAAAAGTTTCTTCAGTTATGAAGCATCCTGAACTCACAAATTCACACACGGATTGTCTAAAACTTTCACCTACAAAACAGACAAATATACACTATAGATTAAAATGTAAGACTTTCCTGATATATAAATTTTTTACTAGAAAATTACCTATAGCATCATGTAGTGGGAAGGCTTTAGGTCCAGGCCAAGTTGGATTCAAATCTAATCCAATGCTGTAATTAGTAAAAAGGATGTAATAATGTTCTACCTCTCATGATTGATTGATTTTAAAGATAGAATAAAGTACATAAGGCAATTAGGATATTGTGTGCCATGTAAAATACTTTGATAACTTGTTAGCTTACTTTCTTTCGATAAACAGTAACAAAAACTTTTTCTAGGTAGAATCATAAATTCTCCTTTTTTCTAATATA
>NW_012152507.1:8588280-8589777 GCF_000956105.1 Propithecus coquereli | reverse complement strand
TGCAATTCCTTTTACAATAGCCTCAAAGAAAATTAAATATCTAGGAATATATTTAACGAAAAATTGGTTTTTCTTTACATTTCTGCCAACCCTTTTTATCTTTCCTCTTTTTGATAATAGTCATTCTGACATGTGTGAGATTATATCTCATTGTGGTTTTATTTGTATTTCCATAATGATTAGCAATGTTGAGCATTTTTTTTTTACGTACCTGTTGGAGAAAAAAGAACCCTTGTACACTATCGATAAGAATGTAAATTAGGACAGCCACTATGGAAAACTATATGAATGTTACTCAAAAAACTAAAAATAGAACTGCCATATGATTTAGTAATTCTGCTACTGAGTATTTACTTAAAAGTTTTACAGTCAATTTGTCCAAGCGACATTGGCACACCTGTTTATTGCAGCATGATTCACAATAGCCAAGATAGGAAATCAACCTGAGTGTCAATTGAAAGATGAATGAAGAAAATGTGGTATATATACAAGATAGAATGCCATACGGCCTTTTAGAAAAAGGAAATTCTGTCATTTGCAACAACATGAAAGAAATCAGAGAGCATTATGCTAAGTGAAACAAGCCAGACACAGAAAGTCAAATACTACATGTTCTCACTTATATGTGGAATCTAAAACAATGGAACTCATAAAAGCAGAGAGTAGAATGGTGATTACAGAGGCTGGGGGCTGAGAAGAATGGGAAGATGATGGTCAAAGGGTACAAAATCTGTTAGAAAGGAGGAATATCATTTTAGGTCTATTGCATAGCCTGGTAAATACAGTTAATAATAGAGTATTACACATTTCAAAATTATTAAAAGAGTAAATTTCAAATGTTCTCACCCCAAAAAAATAACAAGCATTTGAGGTCACAGATATGTCAACTAGCTTGATTTAAATATTACACATTTTATTCATAAATCATATCACTGTATATTCTATAAATATGTACAATTATGAATAGTCATTTTACAATAAAAAACAAAAAATTAATTTTTGCTCTTATCTATTTTTTCTTTGAGTTATTCTTTTGTTCTTTGTAAAACTTAAGGCCAATGTTGGGCTCTCTAATTTTCTATGTTTCATTTTCAATCTATAATAGATATATTCAAGGTTATAAATCTTACTCTTAAGTATTACTTTGGCTGTATCCCATTATGTTTGATAAGTATCATATTTGGTATCATTTAGTTATAAGCATTTTCTTATGTATATTATAATTTCCTCTTTAGTCTATGAGTTTTTAAGAAGGGCATTAATTTCTTCTCATATGGAACTCTAACAGTTATTTGTTTTTTAAATGAATTTCTAGTTTAATTGCATCTTTGTCAGAAAACAAGAACTATTCATACCAATTTTTTTGACATATATTGAGGTGAGTTTGATGGCTCAACATGTGGTGGTTTTCTTAAATATTCTGGTGTGCTTAAGAGAAAATGATCTTTTTGTTGGGGATGGTATTCTACATGTGTTCATAGATTCAAATTATTAATT
>NW_012152507.1:8571423-8584415 GCF_000956105.1 Propithecus coquereli | reverse complement strand
GGACTCCTTTGAGATTTGTGTACACTTTAGAAAGTCACAGTTAGATCCTCATCTTGGAAAAGAATTTTTAGCGACTGATACAAGGAAAAGTTCTCCCACCTTAGAGCTTTATTTTTGGCTCTTTGCAATCACTTTTTGTTAACAAAGGGTTTCTTTCTCAGGTCCTGATATGCTTGACTCTCATTCAAGGTTTTATGCTCTGACCTGATGTAATTTAATTTACTACAATTCTACTATCAGCATTATTAGACAGGGACATTTCATTTTTTAACATGTATGCAGCCATTTTTAAACTTTTAAATGCTTTAACAATTTTTCTTTAAGTAATGATTTCCCAGAATAGCTCTTTATAATGGTTAAGCTTTATTTAAAAGAATGTGGAGAAACTGGAAATAGTCCAAAGAAGAACAGGCAAAATGATTAAAGAGACAGAAAATAAATTATCCCAGAAAAAGTTGGAGTTGGAACTAAAAGGAGAAAGCAAAGGTATTATGTAACTGGTCTAATTATCCAAACCCTCTTACAAATCAAAGTTAGTGGCATTGGGAAGCTATAGTGGAAAAGCCAGCACACACACACACACACACACACACACCTGTGAACCACAAAGGATAGAGGTCATCTTCAAGATCTACCTCTAGTTCCAAATCCCAATTACGCTAGCTTTTTTTCTGCTTTCTCATAAAACTTAAAATATAAACAAGAAATGGCAAATAGGTTGTATTATGTGAACTAACCCTGATTAAAGGAGGAAGGTGACGTTTTGGGGATCAGAAATATTCATTTCCACAATGAGTAGAATCTCCTTAAAAATTGTTGATAGGGGATTGACATCATATCTGGCTATAACTCATCAAGAGACTAGATACCTGTGAAAATCCTATGACAATTAGTACCTGAGTCTTCCAAGTAAAAAGCTATGCTGTCTTTTCAAACACCTTATTTTCAAACACCTGTTCTTATTTGGGGAAAAAAGGTCAAACATATAGCTAAGGAACACTCTCTTGGATCTGGTCCCTAGAATCAGTATCTATACTAGCTATCTACTATTTGCTCTCTGTCCTTTGACACGATGTTCTATGACCTGAGAAGCTATGTCAAATAGTCGTCATGCCTCTGGCTCTCAGCTAGGTTCATCCAATGGGAAGTTGTAGCAAATCAGAGGGCAGAAGGAGAATAAGATGAGGATATTTGACTCAATTCCTACCACATACCCATGGATTAGTTAGGCTCCACCAAAGCCCACAGTTTATCTCAGGTGATGCTTTTCATATAGGTCTCTTTCCATATTCTGGCTATTGCTCTATCTCCTTAGTAAACACTCCCATAGTTACTAGGCCTAGGGCATTGCACTCTCCTTTGTTGGTTTCTTTAACCCTGGTCACAACTTTGCAAGTATTCCGTTTGTTAAACTCTGCTCAAATTACCCAGTTTGAATGTTTAATCTGGTTTCTTCCAGGATCTCCACCGATACAGTACCTCACACGTATAAAATTGTACACATATGTAGTCAACGAATTTGGATGCTTATTTAAGCTTCTCCTTAAGCTCCATAATTGAGAATTGTGTCACGTATACATGTCTATGTGGTGCTAAAATGATAAATAACCTAAAAATAAACTTCACAATGTTATCTGGTCTGAGGCTAATACAAATATCAGCCCTCGTTTTATTTATATATCCAGATTATTCTGTGTATAAAGTTAAAACCATCATTGTTTGGTACAGTTTCATGACTTATAAGTCTTTCTGAAGCATCTTCTCAAAAATAGTTTTGAATTCCAAGAGTTAAACAATGTACTGGATGATTTTCTGAAATTAGCCACTGGGATTAAGCTGTCAAGTGTGTCCAAATTCAACTAAAGTTCACTGAATTCCTAATATTACCAGGTAATACAATGGAAATAGGGTGTGGTAACAAAGCAAAGAGCTGAAACAGAATAAAATGAAAGAATCACTTTTCCTTGACCCCTAACCCCAAAGAGCTTACAATCTAATACATGAGATAAAAGTGTAAATTGTCAAATATAATTATAAACTATCAAAGACAGAATGCTTCAATATTCATTCATTGAACATGTACCATATGACAGACAAAGTGCTATTTATTAAAGATTTAAAAAGTGAAAAAGTGGCTCCTACTCTCAAAATGCTTAAAATCTAGCAGAAAATCAGACACACAATCATTGCAATTCAGTATGATAAGTACTGGATTAATTTTATTAATTATTTATTTAATTTATTTAATTATTTATTTATTTATTAATAAAGCAATTAACTTTTATTAGGGACTATTTGAGAAGGTGTCATAAAGAAAATGGCACTTAATGAAGATGAAGGACTGCCCAGGTGAAATCAAAGAAAAGTGAAATCGTATGTAGTGTTTAGAGAATAAAAAAGAAATTGGCATGAGTGGAACATGGGATGGGGATGGGGAAGTGAAAGTCTGCATAGCCATTGGGGTCTAGACCCTGGAGGAATAAATGAAATATATAAAACCACCACAACAGTTGAAATATTTACCGGGCTACTGTAGCAGCTATAAGAAAAATAGCAATGAAGTGCATGTTAATAAAATTAAAATAAGACAACAAGCAAATGCATTGAGTACCCTGAGCACTGAGTTTTTCCTTCCTTACTACACAATTCATTCATCTTTACTCCTACCTGACTTCTTCCCTCCTACCTGGTGAAGAAAAAAACAGGTAAAAGAAAGCAAGTCCATATGCAGAAAAATGAAACTAGACCATTTTCTCTCACCATATAAAAAAAACAAATCAAAATGGATTAAGAACTTAAATCTAAGACCTGAATCTATGAAAATATTAGAAGAAAATATTGGGGAAATACTTCAGGACATTGGTCTTGGAAGGATTTCTTGAGTAATACCCCCAAAGCATAGGCAGCCAAAGCAAAATTGGACATATCACATTAAGCTAAAAAGCTTCTGTGCAGCAAAGGAAACAACCAACAAAGTAAATAGACAACCACAGAATGGGAGAAAATATTTGCAAACTACCCATCTGAGAAGTGGTTAATAACTAGAATGTATAAGGAGCTCCAACAACTCAATAGCAAAAAATGAAATAATCCAAATAAAATAAATGGGCAAAGGATCTGAATGGACATTTCTCAAGAGAAGACATACAAATGGCCAACAGGTATATGAAAAAATTCTCAGTATCATTAGTCATCAGAGAAATGCAAATGAAAACTATAATGAGATATCATCTTACCCTAGTTAAAATGGTTTTTATCAAAATCACAGGCAATAATGCATGTTGGCAAGGATGTGGAGAAAGGGGAACCCTTGTACGCCATTAGTGGGAATGTAAATTAGTGCAATCACTTTGGAAAACAGTATGCAGGTTCCTCAAAAAACTAAAAATAGAACGACTATGTGACCCAGCAATCTCACTGCTGGGTATATATTCAAAGGATGGGAATTCAGTATATCAAAAAGATATCTGCACTCCCATGTTTATTGTAGCACTAGTCGCAATAGCCAAGATACAGAATCAACCTAAGTGTCCATCAACAGATAAATGGATAAAGAAATTGTGGTATATATACACATACACAATGGAATATTATATAGCCACAAAAAGAATGAAATCCTGCCATTTGCAACAACATGGATGGAGAACATTATGTTGAGTGAAATAAGCCAAGTACAGGAAAATAAAGCTCACATGTTCTCACCCATATGTGGGAGATAAATATTAAAAACTATTAATGTCATGGAGATAGAGAGTAGAATGATGGTTACCAGAGGCTGGAAAGGGTTGTAGGGAGGAGAAGATAAAGTAGGGATGATTAACCATTAATGGTTGCAAAAATATAGTTAGTTACGTAGAATGAACAATATTTGATAACACAACAAAGTGGGTATAATCAACAATAAGTTAGAGTATACTTTAAAATAACTAAAAGAGTGAAATTGGAATATTCCTAACACAAAGAAATGTTAAATGCCTGAGGTAATGGATACCCCAAGTACCCTGATTTGATTAATTCATGTTGTATGCCTGTATCAAAACATCACATGTACCCTATAAATATATGCAACTATCATGTATCCACAATAATTAAAAATAAAAAATCCAAAAAAATCGTTTAATAAAAGAAAACAAGTTAAAAAAGCAGCACTTATCCCGATGGATGATCCTGACTTCTGTTTATCAAAAATTTTTTTAAAGGCCGAGCGCTGTGGCTCACGCCTGTAATCCTAGCACTCTGGGAGGCCGAGGCGGGTGGATTGCTCAAGGTCAGGAGTTCGAGACCAGCCTTAGCAAGAGCGAGACCCCGTCTCTACTAAAAATAGAAAGAAATTATTTGGACAACTAAAAATATATAGAAAAAATTAGCCGGGCATGGTGGCGCATGCCTGTAGTCCCAGCTACTTGGGAGTCTGAGGCAGAAGGATTGCTTGAGCCCAGGAGATTGAGGTTGCTGTGAGCTACCACGGCACTCTAGCCCGGGCAACAGAGTGAGACTGTGTCTCAAAAAATAAAAAAAATAAAAAATGTTTTTACAGCACTATAGTAGGCACTGAGGGAAGTACAAAGAGACAAGATACCCATTGGCACTCTCATTTTATAAAATAAAAAAGGAGAAAAGTGTTGTGAAGTAACTTGTTCAAACTCATTCAATTATGTGGAAGCATCCTTAATTATATTCCAACCACTCTGATACAAATACCATTGAAAACATATATCACCTTGCTTCCCTAATTGCTTTGAAAGTATCTATATATTATAAACAATACTTGTCAAGAAATTGTATCTTTCCATCAGTTATACCTATGATAGTAATAAATGAAGACTTCCCAAAACTTTGCAAGTTGATGAATGTTCTCAGCAGTTTTAAAAATATCACACCATGTTGATGTTTTTCTTGCAGATACTGATCAGTCACAGAAACTCTCAGTCAAGGATCAGCAAGAACAGTAAACCATCCATCATTTGCTCTGTATTGGTCAGTGCCCAGCCAAGAAAATAAAATTACCACACTAGGTAATTTAATAGAGATAACTTAGTAAGAGAAATTAATTACAAAGATGTTTGAACTGATGTAAGAATAGCTAGAAGGTGAGGCAACTCTGCCATCAGTGATTACAGGGACTCTATAGGAAGACATTAACACCCCTAACGTCCGCTAGGGCCAGAAGGACAAGAAAGGCGGAGTTACTCAACCTCCAAAGCTTGGCCACTGGTGTAAGCTGGATTCTATCAGGAGCTGAGAATTGAGAGGAAAAGGCTGACTAGAGGGAGGTGGGACCACATAGGAGTTGCAGTCACTGCCAGGGATGCCTACAGCAAAGAAAGGAGAAAAATACCCTCCCTTCCCTCCATCCCCTCTGTGCTTATCCCTAGAATAGTGAGTACCATTCTCTGCTATAATTGCCTATACATTTACCCATCTACACCAGTGCTTCCCAATGGAAAGCCTAACTGGAAGGCAATACAAAGAAGTGCAAGAAATGCAGTTTGCTGTGGTCAGAACAAAACAGTGAAAAGGCAGGAAATGTATGTCAGATCAAACAGGCAAATGACCTGTACACTCTAAAATTTCACTCCTGCCATTAGTAAGATGTCCCAATCACCTCTCCCCTCTTTTTGTTTGTTTGCACCCCTCTTTCCAAGGAAGGTCAAAGGTTGTGTTCTTCCTATTCATTTGTGAGGAATCACTGGGTACCTGAGGAAAAGTAGTATACCTAGCAAGAAGTTACCACCAAAGAAAGTGGTATAACCACTTGCAGAAGATCAGAGGTAGTTTAGGTGACAGTTTCGTATTTCAGAATTCTCCAAAAAGAATGTTTAATAGCATCATCATGTGGTTTCATGAATATTTGGTCCAAAGAGCAATGGTAGTCATTAATAGATTCAGGACAATAAAAATTATTTTCTCCATTTTTTGTGAACTATTTCTTAAAGCTACCTTTCAGGTACAATTGACCACTCCCTCCTATGAAACTTAACTTACACAGTGATGATATCATAATCCCTAGTGTTCACTGAGCATTTTAGGGTACCACATATTGGGCTAGGCACTTTTTGTGATTCATTTAATGCTCACCCCATGAAGTAGGTACTAGTAAAACACACAGTCTACAGATAACTGAAATAAGAAGAGGTTAAATGAATTATTCAGGGTTACATGGTTTGGCAAACTAATGCTCTACCTTGGGATTTAAAGACACTAGAGCCTTCCTTTTAACCATTATACTGGCTAGTAAAGTGCTGTACAACATTTATTTGTTTGCACATCTCTTCTCCAATAGGATGTAAGCCCCACGAAGGAAGGATCCTGTCTTATTTATTTTCATATCTTCCTCATCTACCAATATAGTAGTTCTCTATAAATGTGTGTTAAATGAATAAAAAAAATCAATATGCTTTAATCTTTATACAAAAGTGAACAAGGTAAAAGAACAACACAAAAATTGCGTTCTCACTAAATATACTAACCCAAAATATTACAATTGCCCTCTTAATCTCACAACAGACGTATTCTAAAACTTAATTTTCTCTTTAGTAACTCTCAAGCTATCTAATTTTGAAACATTCATTGCCAAAATCCATTTAAGTGCCTATCTGTGCATTCTAAACTCAAGCTCTGCAGATCAATAAAACTCAAATTGCTTTCTAAAAAGAGATGTAAAACATTTTTTAAATACTTCAAAAGCAAGAACAAGATTACAAATTGAGTTCAAACACAGAAAAACTCTGAGGAATATCAAACAATTTTCCCAAAACAAGCTTACTTATGCTTGGAAATTAGGAAATTAGGAAGAAAGAACATTGTTAATTAAGTAAACAACAAGCAAAAAAGAATATATACATTTAAATAGGCATTGTCTTTTCAAATCACCCTTTGGAGGATGTATACTTAATTCACTCATGCGGAAACTGTTAAAACTATTTTTTGAACTTCATTACCTTCAGAATCCCACCACAAAAGTTTTTCACACTAATGTTCACTTTGCTATTTATCTTCACTATTTGTCCTATAGGGTCAGTGACTGTATCTGGTTCACAATTGCATTCCCAGCAGGCAGCAGAGCAACTGTGAATCACAGTGCGCACAGAATTAAAAATTAAAGATTTTGCACACCTGAAAAAGATTGTGATGCCCTTTCTTCTGAGTCAAAAGAAAGGGTATAGTTTGATGGAAAAACTTCCAACCATCCACTAACTCTTATCCTCACTTTCATGTCAACTGTCCCCTGAGGTCAGCACTATTCTTTTCTTTTCTATTACTTTTATTTTTTATTATATATATTTAAGTTATACAACATGATATTTTGATATACTTACCTTGATATACATATATAGAGAGAAGTAATTACTACAGTCAAGCAAGTTAATATTCCTATCACCACATATAGTCCTTAATATTTCCATAGCAATTTGAAAAAATAATTTCTCCCTTTTTGGACTACAGTGGCCAGTCCATTCAGAAATGTGTCTGTGGGGAGCTTAACAAAAAAAGTCAAAGGGCTTTAGATATTCCTAGACCTAGTAATTAGCACTTTAGATGGCAGTGATAAGAAGGGACAACAATCTGAAACAAAAGAATTTGGAAAGAGTACTTTAATTTGGGTGATCATCCTCTGTCTGCCTGGGAGAGCTCACATACCACCTGTAACCCAACAGAACTAAATGCCATGCCTCTTTCATTCTCAAAAGTACCTTGTTTTAGGAGGCTAATAATATAATAGCTTCAGTTTTAATTCATTAATAATTCAGAACATCCCAGTCTCCTTCCTAATTGGTTCTGTTCTCTATTTATCTAAACTGTTTTTCTTATTTTGCAGACTTCTTTCCTCTCCCATTGTGTATTTATTTTACTGTTACTAAACTGAATGAGCCATGAAATAAACACTATTTATTATTACCATGAGTTGCCAAAACATACACTTTTCGTAAATAAAGGTGGGCTGTTGGCCTATTTAAACCTGCATAAATGAAGATCATGAAGATAATAGAATTTTATGAGCTCTGGCACAAATGAAAACACTCATTAGAAAATACAACATCAATTTATATCCCAAAATGGATAGCTCACAATATATAAAGATTTCTAGCTTCTCTTAAACAAAGCATTTTTTTCAGCACTGCAATTTTAAGGCCAATTTTACCACAAAATTAAGAAAACCGCAGCACAGTTGATCCATTCATTTCAACTACCTCAGCCAAACATGCAGATTACTCCAGAGGCAGTGAGGTCATGAAATCAGTATTGATCATAAAGACAATTGAAATTAATAAGTCAAGCTCATAAGAAGATTATACGCGTGACCTTGCTTCAGTAGCGAAATAAAAATGTATTTCTAATGTGCCTTCACAAAGGATGTCTCATGGGTCTTTGGTAAAAATTTTTTCTGAATCTGTTCAGTGGCAGGGAATGTAGGTCATTCCATTCATTCTCATTTGTTCATTCATTCTTGCATAAACTCTAATTTTCTAATGCCCTAATAAGTGCCAAGCATAGTGAGCACTGAAGATAAGAACTCAGAGTACAGGAGACAGATACATAAAGATTACACAATATGTTAGAGAGAAATATGCACCAGACATGTTGCAAGCACAGGATGTTTTGATTAGCTGCACCAGGGGTCAGGTGAGGCCTCACCAAGGAAAGAACACATCATCGTAGCACTGGGGGGACCTCTTGATCTGTTCAGCTTCCTGCTCTATCTTTACCTAATACTCTCACTTTCCTTGAAATTCCGAACACCTGGCACTTTCCCAAATATACCATGGTTTTCATACCTTCATGCCTTTGCATGTGAAAATTCCTCTGACTGCTATGTCCTTACCCAATAGCTGCATAACGATGTATTTCCTTTAAGACTCAGCTTAAGCCTTTCCTGACCACCAATCCTGAGAATTAATTCTACCTTTGAATTTTTCTTTTTTGTTTTCTGCGTGCTTTAGGGTAGAGTTCACATTCACCCGTGATTCCCTGGTATCTTGCATGGTGCATTCTATAAATATTTAAGGAATTAGTAAATTAATTGAGCTAGATCTTAAAGAGTGCCATAAAATAATTGAAAGTTAAAATTTCATAAGTATATTCTGATCCCCATAGGACCCAGAAATTTCACTTCTAGGTATTTGCCCAGGAGAAATAAAAACTTATGTCCACATAAAGACATATACATAAATAGCACTTTATTCACAATAAGCAAAACTGGGCATAACCCAAATGTCTCTCAAGGAATACTATTCAGCAATAGAAAGGAATTAAATATTGATACTAGTAACATCATGAATGAATCTCAAAAACACTAAACTGAGCAAAGGAAGCCAGACACAAAAGAGTATGTATATATGATTCAATTTGCATGAAATGCTAGGAAAGACAAGTCTAATCTACAGTGAAGTGACAGAAAGCAGATCAGTGGTTGCCTAGAGCCAGGAATGAGGAGTGGGTATGGACTGGGAGGGACCTCAAGGGAACCGTTTGAAGTGGTTAGAATATTCTATATCTTGATTGTGGTGGTGACCATATGGGTGTATGCATTTGTCAAACATTATCAAACTCTACACATAAAATATATGCATTGTATCATATATAAAATTATACCTCCTTAAATTTCATCCGTAAAAACATTGTGATAATTTGCTTCTACAGGGGCATATCAGTTTTTTGGGAGCCTAAATCTTACAGAATTTGGATATCCTCCTTAATAAAAAATACAAAGTTAGGCTAAAAGCTAGCATTTATTTAAAATGAGAAATAAGACCACCACAAATTACAGGTATTAAAAATTTGACAATATTACAAACATTACAAAATACAAAAAAAAAGACAATATGTTTATTGATTAACTAACTGCACTGTGCACCTCTCGGGCATCTTTTTCCCTACATTGTCTGGCTACATATTCTTTGATTAACTCTTCACAGAATAAAGATTTTCTAAAGAAAGAACAAAAATATAATTTAGTCTTTTGTCTAGCCTGGAAGATTAAAATTTGATTTCATTATTGATAGCTTATAACAGTTTCATTTAGAATTGTAACTAATTATTGGGAATGTCATATAACATTTTAAGAATTTGCCAAATTTGGGAATACCTCTATCATATATGAGCTATTACAGATATGCTTACTTTTTATAATAATGCTAAATATCTGTGCTTTTATGAATTCTGATAATTCTATTTTATGAAATTCTCATTTAGAAATGTAAAAGTATGGCACATTTATAATTATAGATTCCATTACCAAATACGTTACTGATGAGAGAGTCATTCTGAACAGGTGTCAATGAGAATAAAATCCTCTACATAAAATTAGTTTACATAACATGGTGTTTGGAAAAAATTCTCCCCAAGTTACTGTTTAGCTTTTACTTTTCACATATTGTGTCTTCTCTACTACCCACACTAAGTACTGTTGGGAGTCTACATGATACCATGAGATCTCTGGCACTGCACTTTTCTGACACAATGCAGGGTGAGTGGGCACAGGGGCCATTCCTATACTGATAACCAGCAATAACTTACCTATACCCAGAAGTGACTGAAAACCACATAAATATGCCACCAACCCCAAACTAAATGTGTCTGGAATTCCATTTCCTCTTAGATTTCAAAAATGCTCACAGCCACTCCAGTGCCACTGACAAAAGGGTGATGAAGGAGAAATCAGAGAAGAGAGAAGTGGAAATCGTGTTTTAAACAATTCCTCTTAGAATGTGCAATTTGTAAATCGTTCATAAACATATGACCATACCAGTATATTGCTAAGGCTCATTCATTAGCTTCACAGTAAATCCACCTCTATGCATCTAGTAATATTTCTTATTCATTCATTCAACAAATATTTGTTTTATGGAAAATGCTAACCCACAAAAGTTTTCCCTCTAATTCTGATAGTTTGGAAAAATGTACCTAGAAAAGATACATGTAAACTTTATTTCTAGTGAAGAAAAATTGCAAAGAATTCTTTCTGAACCTAATCATGAACTTGGTGACCCTTTGTGAAATTCAGTGTGAAGCTGTATAATTCTAAATTGATGGTGTAGGCCAAAATGTTTCATAGAGGGGACTGAAGAGACCTGAAAAATGAGTTTCTTGACTGGCTTCAATCATGATAGTTACATTACTTCTGCCAAACATCTGAACATTTCACATGCATCTTATGTCAGACTCATAACAGTTTCACAGAAACATTGGGAAACAAAATACTTGCTGTGTAACAAGGGAAATATATTTTGTGAGATTTGAAATCTAGGGATAACGTTCTTCAAACAACTTAAAGAAGGAAATGACCTGGTTCCTGAAAAGATTTTTCTAGCAAGAACTTCTCAAGAGGTTTAGACGGCAATCTATATATGAAATATATGGATGTATAACATATACACATATTCTTTTTCATTGTTTCTGGGGAAATTATCTTTCCCTGAGATTGCAAAGTGAGTGATAGGAAGTTGATAAGCTGATTGATCAGTCTGAGGGGACTAGAATGCGTGAATTGGAGCAATATTTGCAATAAGTCATGTGTTTTTGCAACACTTTGAGATTACTTAGAAAACTTCACTATACTTCACATTTTGGTGGCTTCAGCAGGTATTTTATTTCATTGAAGCTAAAGGTTGTTTAAATTAAACCTTTTGCCTTCTTAAACATTTAGTAAGCAAATTTTATTCAATATTCTACCTCAGAAATGTGAGTTAGCCTTTAAAAACACAGTGTTCACATCAAACAATATCACAAAATGGAGATGATTCATATCTCATTAATTTTAAAGAGCAGGAAAATATGAAACAGGGAAAATGGCAAGTTTTTTTCTGCTCCAGGAAAAATATTCTCTTTGGCATTTTTCTGTTTCCTTCCCCATCCACCCAAGTGATCAACTTGGGCCCCTAGTTGTGGAATCCGCCTGTATCAGCCTCATTCAGTTTCTGCTGTCTGAAGGCTCAATCCTACCCAAGAGGGGTGTGGGGGAATAGTTTTTTCTCTTATTAGAAATTCACAACCCACAAATAAAGGGGGATAAACAATAATGTGCAGTCCTACGTTAGATCAGTAAAATGATTAGGTAGAATAACTTAGAGGCCTTTAATAAGGCCTCACCATCCTCAACAGATGTGGTGCTTGCTCTTGAAACAGCTGGAGTTCCGCTCTCCTTAAACCTCCAAATCAGCTCTGTATCTGACTCATCCTCAATCCCCATGTCCCTTCCCCTTCCCTTAGGCCCTTCAGTCTTTCTGGTAAAGGGACCCTAGTTTTATCCTTGGATCAGATTTGGGCACTTGAATTCTTTTTTCTCTTAGGGCTAGGTCTTTCCCAGAGGGATTCCTCAGTCCCTGTTTCTAGGAGAACACTCCACCAGCATTACAGATGTGTCTGGACACACCCGAATCCAGAGAGGAGCACAGCTGAGCTTCAAAGGAAGAACCATGAGAAGTTAAGATTTGAAAGTTGAGATAGCAAAAAGCTTCCGAACAAATAATTCTTATAAACAAGATTAATGAAAAAGAGGTTAATGGAGTGTGTATGTGTATGTTTAACATAAATGGAGTTTATATAAAAAGAACTAAAAAGCCTCATCTTCTAAATACTGGCAGGAGTAAAACATTTTTAGTAAACTGTTAATATGATGGACATTTGTTCTTTGAAAGCCCCATTTGTCTGTTTTCTCTTCCAGAAAACTGGAAACTATCCCAGAGCCCAAAAAGAAGTAACTTACCTTCCAATGAGTTGTTAACTCATCTGAACTCAATGCTGAATCTGAACCTTTACAAAAATAATAACATCCACAAAAGCCACTACTCTTTCTCTGTATGTTACAAAACAATGTTATTGACTGATAGCCTTACCACTAAGAGTTAAAATATTCAAAAATTGGTTGTATTTCCCTTTCCAGTAAGAAAATAAAATATAATAACAACATGGAAATATTTAAACTTTCTGTAAGAGAATTCTGCTCAATATTGCCATTAGCATACATGAATGGAAAATTTCTATGAACTGAT
>NW_012152507.1:8549976-8570988 GCF_000956105.1 Propithecus coquereli | reverse complement strand
ATGAGGGTGTTCCCACTACACTATGCTGCCTTCAAGAATATTAACCCCTGGGAGGTAATCAAAAGGTTTTCAAGGTTAACTGTTACGTTTTGATTTATTTTACAGGTTACAAAGCCCAATAGTGGGTAAAAGCTTTTTTAGACCCCACAAGGCCAAGGTTAATAGATAGTTGCTTCTCTATTGGTTTCAGTTACATTAATGTGTTGACTTCAGCAGGTTCACTAAGTAGCCTCAAGTTCCCACGTTAGCATTTGCTAAGTAATATATTCAACTCAAAAGTCCCAAGGAGGGTCTTCTGGTACAATGTTCTCATGATTGTTTTTTCTAAAAATAAAATAATGAGATCTCATGGCATTGATATGCATTAGTAAGACAAAGAAAATAGAATTTGCTTTTGGATTTTCAAAGAGACCAACTAAGAAATTCAAAATGAGTCCTCTGAGTCTATCTCACTCATCCATCCATTCTTCCATTGATTCATTCATTCACTAAACAAAACTTACTGGGCACCTCCTGCATGCCTGCCACTAGTTCTGCTAGGCATTCTAGTAAATGAGACAAACAAAATTTCTATCCTCGTAGAATTTATATTTTAGGCAAGAGTGTGGGGAAGTTGGAGTATTTACTCTCCAGCTTCCTCTTCACAAGGATGAAGTGTGTTAGCTGTGTCCCTCTGTCTAAGTTGATTGCTCCTTCAGGTGGCCCTCTCCCCACAACCACTCTCTCCTCATGCTAGGGCTTACAGGTGTTAACTTGCCCATATTTAAGGGTACTGCAGCATCTTTTGTGAGTTATTTTAATTCTGCCCACACTATTATTAAACTCCCCTCATGATCTTATTTGAGCATGCCCTATATTTCCCACCCAAACCCTCATACACAGAGCCTAGTACCCTGTCTATTGCTATCTTAGAGCTTTTGATTCTTGTAAACAAACCCTAGCTTCTCCATTTTCTACCAATACTTCTAAAAATTTACATGAGAAAGAGACAGGTAGGTGAATTGTAAGTGTGACATCATCAGAAAAAAAAGACAAAGAACATGAAGATGAGGAGAAAAGGAAAGTGGTTAATCAAATGATAGAATGAAAAAGGAGTCAAAGAACCAAGGGAGCTACGGCACCAATATGAAACAGGCTACCCAGGGGCCTTCCCAAGGGGATAGTCATATAGTAAATCTGCATCTCTCTCTTTCTCTCTCTCTCTCTCTCTCTCTCTCTCTCTCTCATGTGAGTGTGCGTGTGTGTGTCCCTTCTTCCCCTTATGTTTAGCCCTGTCTTCTCTGAAAAGCTCTAATGTTCTCTTTTACAATTTTCATAAAGCTGCCTAAGCCTGCCAAGTGTATGTCTGCTCTTCCATGCCATTCCATCTCTTTCTTAGATCACACACCAGTCAAAATAGTGGGAATATCTCTACCAAAGAATGCAAATACATGTACATGGGATAACAGAAAAATCACCATTTTCCAAACCCAATGCATAATAATATTTGATTTAGGCAGGTGTTATCAATGGATACAAAAAGAATTGGAAAACGTTGTATTACACAATAGATTATTTAAAATTTGCAAAGGGAAAAATATACCTTTATAATTGAGACTTCTGAGAATCACCACCTTGACTGAGTGATCAAACTTACCATCACTAATAAAGGAACAATCTGATGTTGTACCCCTCAGAACAGGAAGTGCTATGAAATATAATCACCTATCAAACCCTCTTGTCAAAATGCTTAATCTGTGTCTCATCAAAACTCTAGACTTAACTTCTGATTACCAGGGGAGGGAGGATCAAGGAACAAGTTAATCAACACCGCAAGAAAAACAATCAGACTAAAGGGACATTCTATAAGACAGCTGATCAGAACTCTCCAAAAAGTCAATACCAGGAAAATAATAGGAGAGGGCTATCCTAGATTAAAAGAGAGTTTAAATATGTGTGTGTGTGTGTGTGTGTGTGTGTGTGTGTGTGTGTGTGTGTGTATCTCAAAATAAAATGTGTGTACCTCAGTTGGATCCTAGATTTTTTTAAAAAAACAGCTATAAAAAACATTGGGGTAAATTTTACATATTAACTGGATGATATTACACAATTATTGTTATTTCCCTAGGTATTATAGTTTTATATGGTTCTGTAACAGATTGTAATTATTCTTAGGAGATACATGGTGAAGTACTTTAAGTTGAAATATCACAAAATCTGGGATTTACTTCAAATGGTTCTAGGGTATATATCCAAGAAAAAGAAAGAAAGAGAGAGAGAGAGAAAATGAATGAATAATCAAAAGTAAAAGTAAAAAGAAAAATTACAATTTTAAAATCTACATAAATGATGTGAATATTTATTGTTCATCATAAGAATGTGTTAAGTACCAGTAACCATAAGATGTTGTTTAAGGACATTTCCCTGAGTATATTTTCTGGAACACTTGTGTGACATGTCAGGAAAGGAAAGAATCCATGGTCAGATATATTTATGGAAACTGCACAATAAATTCCTTTTGTAGAAATTCACAATTGCACATTAATGATAATAGCACATGCATTAATTCCTTAACACTTTATAAAACCTGTGTTAGGTAACCCAGTTTACAGTTCTAGAAACTAAAGCACATAAAGGTTAATCCATGTATCCAAGGTCCAACGTCACACAGCTCATAAGAGAGTTGAGATGTGAACTGAGACAGGTTCCAGAGCCACAACTACGAACTGTTGCACCAGAAGGTCAGAGAAGGTCTGCACTAAAGAAGCTTGATTAACTCATATAACACACAGTATTTCCCAGACTTCTTAGTTCCTGCACTTTTTTCTGTATAACATTTATTAGCTTTCCTTCATCTCTGAGAAACTCTGTTTTATATCTTGCTTTCAGGGATCACACAATTGGGTTTGGAGGTAAGACTTAACACACACGTAGTGGCAAACAATAAAGCAGCAATTTAATTGATTAATTGTGTAGGACAATCCACAGAGATTTGTTTCTTTAAAGAAAGATCAATCACCATATCCTGAACTAGAAAAATATCCTAGAAGTACTTAATGGCCAAGGAAAAAAAATAGATGCCCCAAGAAGCATGATTTAAAAATTGACTTTGGAGTTTAATATAAGAAAAGATGATTTTACTTTGTAAACTTTGCCTCAGAATTTAAGGCTATACTTACTGTTAGTTGCAGCTTGAATTTTAGCTAAACAAAGTACAGTTAATTTTTTTTAGAAAGGTGAATGTAAATAATGTAAATACACACCCTTCACTAAGAAAGAAGATTATTACACACCCTTCACTAAGAAAGTTTATCCCATCGGCACCCACCATCTATTTTATAGGTATGCTCGCCAAGATTGAAGACCAAATATTCTTTTCAGGCTTAAAATTGCACTGCAAAGAAATGATGAAGAGCGTTCTTTTCACATATATAAATGTACACTAAAACAAAAATGAGAAAAATGCCATGCCTTGAATTTATATAGAACTTTTTACCTGTTCAAAACACTCAAACATGTATTAGATCATTATGCTGCAGCTTCCTCAGATCCAAGGCAACCATGAGCAATGTTAGAAATTTATCCTTAGCATAGAACCATGTGAACACTCACATGAACACTCACACCACCACAGTATTTTTAAAGCATCACATTCTAGAAAACTCATGGCAGGGAGCCTATTGTGGTTTAATGTCATTATGTCTTTAACAAAGACTTCTTCCTAGATAATGAAGCATTCCAAAATTGTATGCCTACTTTTTAACTGGCAAAACCAAAGTGGGATCATGAGCTGTAATACTGAGTTTTCCATTAAGTATTGTTTTCAGAAATTAGGTCTAAATTATACGCCAAGTCTTTCTTCTTATTTTGATACCATTTTCCTTCCATGCCATAGTATAAGCCACTTACTTTATATAATGCTTTCTACTTTCCCTGCAAATAAGTTTCTATCACCAGAGATGCCTAGGCAAGATTAATATGACTTTCCTACTTAATATAAATCTTTTGATTTGCTGCTGAATGGACTGTTCTTCTGCATTACTATCTAACTTCAAAGAACAATGCTGTTTATCATCTGGTCCTGAAAGTAGTCAACCACATCTGGATATTACAGTACTTAGAATTCAGAAACCATGAAATATAAATGTGCTACTATCAGCAGTGAGCAGAAATCAAACGAATGATGTTGGTTAGACAACTGGTTTATACTTCCGTTACATTCCCAATATTTTAGTTAAAAATAAAAGACCATTAATGTTAGAGGTAGGGATATTTTTGGCAATCAGACTTTAAGCAAAACAAACTCAGGAGACATCATTAAGGATTTCTATTACTTCATGTTTGTACTCTCCCCCCAGGGTTTTTAAAGGTTAGAATCTCAGCTAGTCTGTGCTACACACTACAGCAAAATATAAGAAAGCTTGCCAAATGCTCCTCACCTAAATATGCCCCTAGATATTAAATTGAAGTCTAATTTTATGAGGCTGTCACCTGACAGGATTTAGGTGTGTTTGTTTACTTGTTTACTTTTCCCATCTTCTATTGTCTTTAATAGGATATATGGAAGATTGTCTATAAGTAAAGTTATAATATGGACATTTTTTGTTCTACTAACAACTCACTAAACATAGAAATTTTTGGTCAAAAGCAACATGTGAATAAGAAATAATTAGGCTGTTTTGCTTATTCAGGCCATAGACTGGTTCTGAATGCAGTTCTGAAAAAGGAGTTTTAAAAATGATTTCATATATTTATTCATTCTTTCATTTATTTCAAGAAGTACTTGCCCCTGTTTTAAGTTCTAAAAGTTTTCAAAATGTTTTCCATCATGAGCCTCACATTGTGAATCATAAGCGAGGAAGGCAATCACTAGTAGACAAATTTGCAATAACAGCATCATTGTAACAAGCTTATATAATCTAATGAGGGTGCTTTGGAGGACTATGCCAATTCAACATATGAGTTGATTTATTCATTCAAAAAATACTAAAGAGTGTCTTCCACATGCCAAATACTGCTCTAGACACAGAGGAATAGAAATGTGAGTAAGACCAACATGAGTATCTAATCTACCCTTATAGAACTGATATTCTGGGGCAAAAATGAACAATAAGTGACTTGTTTTAAGATAATGTCAAGGGAAAAAGAAAAATGAGCAAGGGAATAGGATATGGAGTATCAGGAGGGAGCAATTTAGAATGGCCAGCGAGGCCTCACTGCAAACATAATATGGAAACAAAGACCAATCATGTCGATGTTCATCTACATAAGTTACGGTCCTAGAGACATACCATGAGAAAGAGACAGGCAGAAGGAAAGTACCTTTCAAAAGATTCCTACCAAAATGCCTCGTTAGCCCTGGAAAGAGATCTGTAATGCTATGTTTGTATTTCAGCCCTTCAATGTAAGGTTTTATAGGGTAGATATATAAATATATTCTAGTGTAAACAATTTTTGTTTCTTTTTCCCTTCCCAAAGGGAATGATTTTCTCTCAGTGGAACATATGGAATATGAACCAGGAGCACTGGAGGCAAACCTGGCCTCTTCCCAGCTCTGTAGGAGGATGATTACAAAAGGTCATCTCCAAATAGTCATAGTAATGTGAAAAATCATATCACTGAGAATAAAAAAATTCTAAAACCTCACTAACTGGAACTTTTAGAAAACTTTTAGGATTATGCTGTTCAAACTAACTCTGAAATTCAGTACGCAACCTTTGTCCTAATAATTCTTTCTACAACTGACATATGGTTAATGTTCTCTTTTAAGCCACCCTCCCATCGCTCTCAAGTTGCTTTTCTTAAATCCATCCATTATCCAGGATGCTGTACATTGCTCACCCAGGCCTTTGGGCTTTTTAATTTGTGAAGCATAGAAGTGAGTGCTGTCATGAATTGACATCATAATTGCTTAAACAGAGCAGTTGAACCTTCTGGGGTCTTCAGAAGGCCCCCCAACACATACACACATGTGTGCGTGCACACACACACATACCCACATACACACACACTACGACAACGTAGGATAGCAAAACAGACATTAAAAAATCTACACAATATCCAAACATGCAACCTAACTGTAGACACTACAGTGGCAGAGACACTGGGAATAGTGGGACTGTTTGTCCTGCCTGCCCACTGAACTCCAGCCTGACCAAATGACCTCCTAAAGCTAAGAGAATGTACCACTCTTTCATTGTTCAATTCTATAAATCATTTCCTGAATTACTCCTGCATTGGAGAAACTCCTGAGTTCTTGTTTTACCTTCCCTTTTCAAATCTTTAATAGTATTTCAGATCTGATGTCTAATGTGGCTTCTTGGGAAGAATCAGCTCTTACCTACAGATGCAGTTGCTCTTTCTACTCTTTTGGATTACCTTTTTTCCTGACAAAAATAAACCATAGTCCATTGTCCAGCCTTCATTCGCTCAACAAGTAATGTGTGAGTGCCAACTATGATCTAAGTGTTGAGAATTCTGTGGAGAACAAGGCAGATAAGGAGCCTGCTCTCGAGGAGCTGACATTCCAAGGAGGACTTGAATTCAATAAGCAAGTAAACATAAGCAGACAAGATGATTTTAAGCAGTGGTGAGCTCCACAAATCAAACCAAACATGAAAGAAATGATTGACAGGTATTTTTTTCTAGATTGATTGGGTGGTCAAAGAAATCCTCTGAACAGAAGACATTTGATCTGAGCCTTAATACTCAGTGGTCTAGGCTTTTCATAAGGAGCACAAAGAGAGAGAGAGAAAAACATAATATTAGAAGCAGTGAAGAAAAAGAAAATTTTTAATAAAATGAAATTATAATAAATTGTAATGATGAAGAGAAATAAAGAAGGCGCTCCATTTGTCATTTAAATTGTAATAACAATGTAAATAATATAACATTACAGCAAATCTGGAAAAGAAAAAGAAAAATATATTTTTGAAAATCTTACCTAATCTTACCACCCAGAAACAACTACTAAGTACATTTTAAAGTGCTTCTAGGTTTTTCAGCTCTGATTATATTTTTGCATAGCTGAATTAATATACATCATAAAAATTATATAAACTTTTTAATATCAGATTTTTTCTCATTATAAAGGGAATACATGTTTGTAGCTGAAAAATTTGAAGCTTATATAAAATTGGAAAAAAGTAAAACAAAAGAAACACAGAAACCCATCACTTAGAGCAATTTTACATTTCTTTATGATGTTTTATGAATGTGCAAGTGTGTGCATATATGTGTATGTTTAATCTACTTATCATATTGTATATCCTAATTTTAGGCAATTACTGTAGAAATATTAAAAAATCTTTATTGAATCATGACATAAAAATAACTTGGTAAAAGATACTTACTACCATTATTTATTTTCTTATTCTTTACTCATTAAAATCTTCTACATAAGATATCAGAAAAAGAAAGAAAATCCAAGTTGCTTGGCAAGTTGCATAAATTGTGTGGCCCTAGGCATCTCTGCTGTTACAGAGTTGTGATAGGTATTAGTGTTGACCACCAAATATTTTCTGTTCTTTGCCTTCTAGGTACATGGGGTAGGTTCACAGTTTTTTTCTTCCTTTCTTTGTTCTTTGTGGTCTTGTCACTAATTCTGGCCAATGAATTGTGAACAGAGTGGGATACTCCTCCTAAACGAGGACAACTCATTTAGTTGCCACTACCAAACCCTCAAGGGCTCTCTTTCCCTCTATAGGAGGCTGGTTAGTAATGTTACAGGTGGTGGCTGCTGTCACAGCCTGGGTTCTGTGGTTTGGACACGTGGAGCAAAGGCCCCAGACATCCTGTGATGGGCATGGTAGTATGGGTGAGAAATAAACCTCTCTTGTGTTAAGCCACTGAGTAGCTATGTTTGCTACTGTGGAATAATATAGTCTATCCTAACTAATACAGAAATTGGTACCGAGAAGTGGGGAGTTGTCACCAAAAAAAAATAAAAAAATCTAAAATATGTGGCTTTTGCCTTGGGCTAGGCAGCATGTTGTGAGAAAGATTGGAAAGATAACACCCCATGTTAAGTGATGGCAAAGCATTTGGTAAAACAATCACCTGTGATCAGTGGTGTGCTAGAGTTGCCTTATGCCCAAGAGAGTTAACTGTATCTCTTCCCAGCTCCATGTTTTATGATTTCATGTTGATAACTTGAATCTGCCATAATAGGAGAATTTATAGCACTGAAATTGGGAAGCACTACAAATCATGGTGGTTTTGTTTTTGTTTTTTCCTAGAGAGCTGGCTATTAAACATTTACCACCACACCTGCACCTGATGGACTTGTGTTTCTGGGGGACAGATTGGAACATCAGCAATGTGTCCCAGTTGCTGTTTGTTTTGCTTTGTAAAACATTAAAAGAAAACGGTAGGTTCAGAATAGAACTGGTTCAGTTCTGAGCAGAAATAACAGAGAATAGAGAGAAACCATGTATTTAGGGACTCATGGAGTTGGAAGAAGAAAATGTTTCTCAATCCAAAATAGGAAAAGATAAAATTGGGAAAAGATAAAAAAGAATATTCTTCATCCTCAGGATAGCTGGTCTTTGAAAATGCTACCTAGTAGAATTTTGAGAGGCAAAGAATAGTTAAAACTCAGTTTAATAGCAAGTACTAAATCAAGAATATGTCCTTACAGTTATTGTTTAAAATATCTAAATGGATTAAGATGAAATCCAGTAAATCCTTTCAATTTTTTGAGGAAAAAACAAGAAAAAAGCCTAAAGCATGTCCCTCCAACTCAAGAATATGCATATCTGCACACACACACAGTATTGCTACTAGCAAACGGAGGTGACTAGATTCAAATAAATAAGAAGCATGCTAAATGTTTTTAAATAGTTATAATGCCAAAGAAATTAGCACCATATGAAGAAGGGAGGAGGAAGAGAAGAATGAGGAGAAATTAATGAGTCTTCGAGACTTCAAATGACTCTTGACTGATAATTTTCTATGCAAAGGAAACAGACTGATAAGTGGCTGAATCAAAGGGAAGCATATTCTCTAATCCCCACTTTAGACAGAGTCAAAGAGGATAATGGGAAAGGAAGAACCTCGGAAAGAGCAGAGCTAAGGGCCACAGGGACAATGGACTATGGACCTCCTCCTAGCATATCAAGACTGAGGAAAAAGTTATTCTTCATCCTCAGGGTTAACAGGCCCTTGAAAATTCCACCTAGAGCAATTTTAGAATTGCCGTGAATGAATGAATACTGGTGAATCTTCCTTACTTTCCATTTCCAAACAAGGTTTACTGTGGCTATCCTGCTCAGTCACTGTATGTTAGGTTGGGAGAAACTATTCTTTTTAGTTCACAGACCTATGAATTAAGAGAGGCTATATTAGGACCCAATGAAACAATTATTTTTGTTTTTCCCTAGAGAATTGACTATTAAACACTTACCACCACACACTGACTGCAGTAACTTACAGGGCAGATCAGCTTATGTGGCTCTGATTTCATCCTTGCAATTTAGAAACCTCCATGAGCCATCCAGAGATCCTAGACTTTGACTTGATGCTATGAATGGCTAGAACGTTTCCACTTTCTCCCATGGGGAGAGAAACAGTTTATGTTACTTGCAGGAAAGAATGAATCAAATATCTGTGACTAAATAGGTGAAGTGTGACTGTCTTGACTGATGGTCACTACAGATTTCTAGTCTCCCACCATCCACTCATAAGTAGAATTATACTCCTGGCTTCTGTCTGGTTAGGTAAGGCTATAAGCTCGATCTGGCAAACGAGTTGTGAATAAAAGCAACACAAATCACTTCCAGGCCAGAACGTTTAACTGCCTAGGAATAACCATCCAAAAGTCATTTTTCCCTCTTCCCTTGATGACTGGCAATGTCCCAGATAGTGACTGTTCTGACAGCCTAGATCCTAGAATGAGGTCTTGCAGATAAGGGCCCCTCTTGCCCACCCAAGATGGACATGTGGCATAAGTAAGAAATAATTTTATAATTACTCTATAATTTTAAGCCACTGAAACTTAGCGGTTATTTACAACTTCAAGCATAAGTTAACATTTCCTTACTAATATATATTGGCTTAAATTCTCCTCCCATAGTATCCCAAATTTATAAAACTTTAGCTATTTTAACAAATGTTTTATTAAATTTTCATCAAAATAGTGAGGAAATTTCATCTGAATTGTGTTGCAACCAATATAGCACCAAAAAAAAAAAAAAAAAATGTGTTTCCTAGTGTTATAAAATGTGAGGAAGCAGAAGAGGACCAGTTGAGTAAAACCCAGGAAGGCCAGCTTTTGCCCATGGACCTGATATAATGTTTCCTTGCAGTGCTTCCTTAGATCACCCATGTCAACTGTTCTTTTCTTATGACTACTCTATGTCAAGTACTGTATATTGTACAACAGGTATTTTTAATCTATTCTTTTGTTACTGGTAACAGGAAAAAAGCACTGATACTATTATAGAAAAGGTGTGTAGATGTCGCTCAATTCGGTCACTGTTAAATTGTGTGTTCTTTGGTGAAATTGTCCTCTCAAATATTAATACAGAACATATTAATATGCCCCCAAATGTATGAAATTTCCAGGATATAGTATGCCTTCATTCATTGTGCAATTTGTTTTAATAAAGAAAAGATGGAATTTCAGATAATCCAAAAGCTGGATGTTCAAACTATCTGAAGCAATGAAGCTCATTAAAAGCTATAATCTTCAAAATGCACTGTTTCCAATGGAGTCCCATTCCCAAATGCAATCTTTTATTTGTGGACATTATACTTACCATAATTTAAGGGGTCACTGATAGTTTCTTCTACAACCTGCCCCATTGTCTTCTTAAAGTCTCAGTCTTTTTAAAAATATAGAAAAATAGTGCATGGGAATACAAAAATATGGATGATCTCAAATAGCATAGCTTGATAATAGAGGGACCACTGCTGAGTTTTCTGGTGGACACTGATCCAGATTCTCTGTCCAGGGGCAGACTTCAAGGTGGGGAAGAAGTATCTTCTAACATTATTCTAGATAGAAAGGACTGCTGTGTTTCATGAGGCAGAGCATGTGGCAGGCAAAATTCTTTTCTCAGTCTAGTTTTATGACAGACACTGTTGGTTGTTTATATAATAGCCAGTTTCCTTTTTTTCATTGCTAAAAGAACCATGATTGCATGTGTGTGTGTGTGTGTGTGTGTGTGTGTGTGTGTGTGTGAGTGTGTGAGAGAGAGAATGTAATGTGCCCATCTCTAGACAAATTACTGGTCAGAAAAATTCTATTTATCTTTGGAAGTGATTGAGCTGAGGGTGCTCATGTGACCCACTTCTAGGCAATGATATAAAGGGAAGTCTACTTAAGGTTTGGGCAGAAGAGATTTTTCCTTCCTCATGTGAGAGAAGCATGTAAGACAATAGACTATTTTTGCCCCTTTCCCCTTCTTTCCTGCTTGAGATGCTTCTGTGTTGGAATATACTATCTGGAACTATGGCACCTATCCTGGAATGATGAGATGAAAAACCTAAAGACAAAATGCCAACACATTAAGAATACAGTGAGAATAAGTGAAAAGAGCCTGGTTTCTTGATGCTGACGTTGGGTGAATGAAGTATACAGAGAACACCTAATTTCAGCCTATTTGTTAAATAAACAATAAATGCCCTTAGGTTTTAGGCCCCATACTCTTAAGAGTATTCTCTTATGTGTAACTGAATCCAACTAACTAATAGAAGCACAATTATCCTCTTGTTTAAAGTAATTTTCTCCCAGATTATGGCAATTTTTTCTCTGAATCTTTGTGTTCGATGTTGCTATAGGGTTTCCTCTTTTTACCTTTACCTTCTCAAAGTTTTTAGTCAAAATTTAGAAAAGTCTACACTAGAAGCAACTGGAAAAATTCCAGTTTAAATTGAAATTCCTTATTCAGCTTTTCATGACTTCACTTTCTAAAGGATTTCAAACTCTCTGGAATGGGATCCCCCTTCCTGCTCTCCTCTAATTCTCCTCCTTCTCTATACACAATGACCCAAATAATCATGTCTTCCTTGTGGCTAGTGTCTTACAAAGGGATTTAACATGCATTAATGCATTTAATCCTCAATTCAAATCAATTCAACAAATATTTATTGTATACTTAATGAGATCAAGGCTCTGGACTAAGTACTGTGACAAATACACAGACGAGGTGCAGTCCTGCTTCCACATAGTCCACAAGCTGGTTGAGCTGATAATATATACCCACCTATCTCTAATATCTTTATGACTGGGATATGTGTAATTCAAAATACAAGCAATGTGTTTTCAAAGCAAAAAGAAGGAATGAATTAATTCTCCACAAGGGAAAATCATTGAGTTCATTGACCACAAAATGATATGTCATCCAGACATTATCTACCTCCTTGTCCTCTTTAAGCTACTACTAAAAGAATATATTCATATACGAGCTCTAGTGAACAATGTAAGAGAGATGGATGATTTACCTATCACACACTCCAGGTTCTATTAGTACTGGCTAGGCGATTCAGCACAAGTTAACATGACCTCTGTAAGTGTCTGTTTGTTCATCTCTAACAAGAAACTAACAAAAAACATTTGGAGTTTGTTGCAAGTTTCAAAATAAGAAACATATAAAGTTCCCAGTACAGAGTTTGTCTTATGGTGGCCTTTAAAAATTATTTTTGTGTTGTTGTCTTTATTATCATTAGCAGTACCAAAATGGGAATGAGATTCTGTATAGCCAAGAGCAGTACACACCCATTGAAAAATGAGTTCGAACTGTGAAATTGGAGGCAATAGATGAAGAATTAAGGAACAAAAGAAAACCTAAATTTTTTTTTTAATCTGGCAGCACACAGTTTACTTTCTTCTCATTTCAGTCTAAGTTTGGTCCTACTTATACGTTCTTTACATTGCTTTGCAAAAAGATATTTATTCAACCAATAAGTGACATCCTATAGTGCCACAACATAGGTGGTTGTAGAACCTTCTTGCAATTTTAGCTTGTTGCTCTTATACCTGCTTTATTTTAAGAAACTAGAAGGCTAAACGTTTTCAATGTGTTTTATTATTAGGTATGGTAAGGCCAACAGATCTGGGACAATTGCCATTGAAAAGTTAGTTTGTGTTTCAAAGTCCCCAAGAGGAAGGGGCATACCACACCATGCAGGGCCACACTGTGAAGCTCTGGAGTCAGTCAAGAAGCAGAAGGGGAGGGGGAAACTGTGCGCAAGATCTTTTACTGTGGTTTCCATGGGAAGCAACAGGCAGGCAGGGTAAGCTGGTTTAGGCTTGGCTAATTTGAATAATTTCCACAGACCCTGGGGCATTGGGGCTGTCTGTAAGTGTCAGTTACCTGGCCCTAGGGTGATAGGGCAAATGGATAGTGATCCAGAGTGTGAGAGCTTAATCAGAGAGGTGGTTGAGGGTGTGGGTTCTGCCTGATTGGTTTGTATTTGAAAAACATGCTCAAGAGGGCAAGTGGTTTACTCTCTCTAGGAATTGGCTAACCCTGGGAAGAACAGTCCCACCAGGGTCAGCAAGGCCCCAGATGTCAAAGTTTAAAAATACAGAAATTAAAAGACATGTTTAAAACAGTATGTGAAAAGTAAAAAGAAATAGAGATTCAGTAATGGGTCATTGGATATCTTCCCAATTCCCAAGAATAAAGTGTAAGATCTGGGCCACAAAATACTCTGTTTAGGACTTTTGGGGGCTTATTTCCTAGTTCTCTGCTGTTTCAGATGGTAGAATCTGCTGGTTAAGTGAGGTACTTTAACTCAGGGGTCCCCAACCTATGGTGAGTTGTATAATTATTTTGTTATATATTACAATGTAATAATAATAGCAATAAAGTACACAATAGATGTAATGCACTTGAACCATCCCAAACCATCCCCCACCCCCACCCCAGTCCATAGAAAAATTGTATTCCATGAAAACGGTACCTGGTACCAAAAAGGTTGGAGATCACTGCTTTAACTGATACAGTGTGTCACTGAAAATACTTTATCTTCATTTCAAAGAACTAGTCCATATATACTCACCTCAAATATTCAATGCTCAGTTAGTGTGAATAAACTTTCTGATTCTGGTATGCCCCTTCCTCTTGGGGACTTTGAAACTTAAGATATCCCACCTCATAAGAGTATTTTTTGTTTGTTTTAATTGATTTAGAGCTGTTTAAGTCCCCAAAATCTTTTAACTAAAATTCATGCAGAAGACCACCTTGGGCCTGAAGCTTTTTAACATTTTCTTCTATTACCTATCTGGGGAAGAAAGAGCTCTTCATCACATCCACAGATGACATGGCCACCAGGGGTGGAAAAGAAGGGTAAGTCATTCACCCTGAGAAGATAAATTAGATTTCCAAATGACTCTGGCAGCAGAAGGAGGCAGAAATAAAAATAATGACTTTCAACTAGCACAAAAGTGCATTTTGAAATGAGAAACAAAGTACAAAAAGTCAAGATGAGAAACAGCTAACATTATGCAGCTACAAAGAGAGAGTTACAGACACAGCTGACCTGAAGCTAAACAGGTGTCAAGAATAGTTCTGTTATTAGTGGGAAAAAAAATGTGTTCTTGGGATGCATAAATAAAAGAAGCAGTAACATGAAGAATTCATGCAGCATTTCTGGACTATGATGTGTAGAGTTTGGAGTGGATTCAAAGGAGAGCAACTATAATTTTGAAAAAGTTTTTTTAAAAAAACAGAGTAGTTTAACCTTGGTAACAAAAAGTTAATTAGGATTCTCAGGTGTCAGTTCCATGTATTCCCAGAAGAGGTAATCGCCTGCATGGTGTGAAGGTGCTCTTGACTAAAAATATTTCTGCCCAGTTGCCACACTTCTGAAATTCTATCTTTAGAGTGTTATTCATAGACTCACAAAAGAGGTAATCTAGATCAAACTGTTACTGTCTGAATGAATATACTAGACACTAACCTAAAGTAGCCAATTAGCTTCTGATTATATGCTCTATTGATAGAGTGTTTATTATCTCATGAGGATGATCATGATCCTTGTCATTCACTGACCACCTGCTGTGGGCCACAAATTATGCTAAAAGTTTTAAAAGCAAAATAACATTCAACCCTATTTTTCATTGGGGGAATTGGAGCATAGAGTGGTTATGCCATTTACCTAATGTTGAACGAGTGGTGGGACACAATGGAATGTGTGCAGTCTGATTTTACAGTCACTGCTGTTGACTATCAGATTACCCTGCTTCCCATCCAATAGATAAGGAAACCGCGGCTCAGAGAAGTTAAGCAACATTTCAAGGTCACATGCTGGTAAACCCTAGAACTTGGCTCTGAACACAGGTCTCACTCCAGAGTCTCAGCATGTTCACCCCTATGCCACAATGCTTTCTTGCTGACATTCAGGAACAATCTTGTACATTCACCATGCTCTCCCTCAAGCTCCTACTGTATAGAATTGTTAAAATTAAAGAACATGGGACTCCTAATAAATATTTCTTGAATAAATATAATTGAATGTATGCAATAGCAAGCTGCATTATAAAGAATTACAGTGTGAAAGCTATAGAAATTAAATTCCACAAAGAGCAATCTATCTAAAGAAATAAACACTCTCTTTTGCCACGATTTGTTTCCCAGAAAAAGTAACAGGATCCAAGTCCTTTATATCTCTTTGTGTAACCTTGAAAGGGTTTCCTCCAAATCTGGTCACTGCGTCATAGCCAACTCATTTAATATTTGGTCTTTGTTATGACAAGGAGATGGCAGGGATTCAAAGCCCTGTCCACTAAGAAATGGATAGAGATAGCCAAGTCACCAGAAAATTGCTATCAACAGTAAATTCTACTCACTGTTAACCTGGATTCTGACCAAGACCTAAGTAATAAAGACCTCGAAAACTTATTAGCTACTTGATTCACCTTTGAGCCTGACTTTAAATATTCTCCCCTGAGATAACCATGCCTAAACATTTGGTAACACTCTCTTCAATAAGGGAATACCCAAGGAATCCTAAAGGAAGATGAAGTGGACTGTGAAATTCTCAAATATAATTATATACTTAACAGTGTGTGTATTTGGTTCTGATTGGTGTATAATCACTTAACTAATAGAAAGAAACTAATTTGCCATTACAGTTGTTTGGAAATTACATTTAAAGGCAAAATCACAGTGCACTGGGAATTGCAACCAAGGAGCCACTGGCTAGATTTGAGTTTTTTTAGAAAAAGGATGTTTCTCTCTCATTTAAAAAGATGTTTCTCCCTCATTTCTCCATGAATAGCTGCTACAAACAGTAACTAACAATGGAATTAGCATTGCAGTCTTGCAGCAGCAATGACTAAATGAATGCATCGGCATGTTACTACAAGCCTGTTTCAGAGAGCAGGGGCTAGCAGCACTTACTAAGCTTTGATGAAGACTGGTCTGTGGAATTACTTTTTACTAGGACCTAAATGCTGAAAATCTTAATTAAAAATTATTCAAAGAATTGGGAATATTGACATTTTTCTTATTCATTTTATTTTTAACAGGGACAGCAGGCATGTTCAGGAGTCCTCATACTCTTTTGAGAGCAAAATATCAACTCATAAATTTGACAAATTAGGGGGTTTTGACATGCAGGATGGACATATTATAGTACCCAACACTCACTCAGTATTTAGTGTAGATTAATTGATATAGATTTAAATTCTCAGTAGTGAGTCCTATCTATATGTATAAAGTAACATCTTTATGTAAATCTATGTTACGAAACATGATTACTCAACCTTAACACCATGGACATTTTGAACCAAATAATTCTTTTTTGTGGGCAACTGTCCTGCACCTTGTACAATTTTTAGCAGCATCCCTGACCTCTACTCACTACATGACTGTAGTACACACATCCTACCCTACAAGTTATAGCAATCTAAAGTGTCACCAGATACTGCCAAATGTCCCTTGGGCAGCAAAGTAGTCCCTCCTTGAGAACCAGTGGTATCAAGTAACACCAGCGGCATACATGAGTTAAAAGGGTAGGACCACCACCACATAGCATATAAGGACAAACTTCAGGAACAGTAATTAATTTAAATCATTGAATAATGGCCATAAAATGGTTCAGTTTCTCGGGAGGAAAATATTACCTACTATTATTAGAACTTGAGATTCTCGGGAATCTATTTATAGGCTAAGGCTAACAATTTTTTAAAGGTTAAGATAATCTGAGAGTGTGCTAGTCCAGCAGTTAAGGGACAGCCCAGAACACAGGGGGCAGAGAATGGTGCTTACCTAGTGATACTTTGTTGCTAACGAGCTGAGCTGGCTCTGCTAAATCTGTGTCCCCGTACCCCTGTAACCAAAGCTAATGGATGACTGAAGTCAACACTTTTCTATTTTTAATTTAAGAAAAAATGTTAATCTCATTATTTCATTTCTAAAAACATACCCTTAGACCAGGCAAAATGTGTGCAGCTGAATCCAGATGACAAAGCTGTTTTTTTACACTAATGTACAATAGATTTTTATGATCTTGAACAATTTTTCCTCATCAAAATTCTTCCTCTCATCTTTTGAAAATGAGCTAATAACACAAGCATATATCTTTCTCCTTAATAATGATCATATATACTGGTTTTAAGACCTTATTGATAATATCCCTAAGGTATTTAGTGATAAATGTAGAAATAAAATTTAATATAAAAGGATCAAATTATTCCACTGTGTACATTGTTTGGAGAAATGCATAACTAATCATTTTAAGACATGGCCAGTTTTGTTAGAGTTAATGGTGTTAATCCAGTGTCTTTCAATCAACAAACAAAAGAGGTGTGACAGAGAAAATATACTTGCCCTAGATACCATTGAACATGGTTAAAGCCCTCACCTGCCACTGGCTGCCTGGGTGGTCAGTTATCAGCTCTTCACCTTTACTTTTTCACAGGTATAATTAAATGGTAAAAATCAATAACCTCTAAAGTGGTGCCCAACTCTAAAAGTCCACAATTCTTTCTGTTTATTTTCTTCTTACATGTGTTCAACACTGTATTTTTGGTTAGAGGGATGAGGTGAATGAAAATTACACTTCCTCCCAAATATCTTGGAGTCTTTTGTTGTTGTTTATTGATACATAACATTTGTACATAGTTATGGTGTATGTGATATTTTATTATGTGCATAGACTGTAATGATAAAGTCAGGATATTTAGGGTGTCAATCATCTCGAGTATGTATAATTTCTAAATGTTGGAAACATTTCAAGTCTTCTCTTCTAGATATTTTGAAATACACAATACACTGTTGTTAACTATAGTCACCTTACTCTGCTATCAAACATTGGAACTTATTCCTTGTATCTAGTAGGTTTGTACCCATTAACCAGATTCTCTTTATCTCCCCCAGATACATACCCTTCCTGGCCTCTGGTATCTATTATTCTACTCTCTATATTCATGAGATCAACTTCTCTAGCTCCCTCATATGAATGAGAACATGTAACATTTGCTTTTCTGTGCCTGGTTTATTTCATTTAACATAATGACTACCAGTTCCATCCATGTTGCTGCAAATGATCTGATTCCATTCTTTTTTTATGGCTGAATGGATTTCATTGTGTATATATACCACATTTTCTTAATCCATTTGTCTAATGATGGACAACTGGATGATTCTACATCTTTACTCTTGTGGTCAAATAGCAAAGATCACAATAAACATGGAAGTGCAGGTATCCCTTTGATATACTGATTTCTTTTCTGTTGGATAAATACCCAGTAGTGGGATTGCTAGATCATATGATAGTTCTATTTTGAGTTTTTTGAGAAATCTCCATACTGTTTTCCATAGTGGCTGTATTTATTTACATTCCTGCCAACTGTCTACAAAATTTCCCTTCTCTCCGCATCCACAGCATTTATTATTTTTTTTTGTCATTCTAATAATAGACACTCTAATTGGGTTAAGATGATATCTCATTGTGATTTTGATGTATATTTCCCTGATAATTAGTGATGTTAAGCATTTTTTAATATGCCTATTGGCCATTTGTATGTCTTCTTTTGAGAAATGCCTTTTCATGTTCTTTGCCCAATATGTGATGGGATTATTTGTTTTTTTAATGTTCAGTTGTTTGAGTACCTTGTATATTCTGGATATTAGTCCCTTGTAAGCTGAATAGTTTGCAAATATTTTCTCCCATTGAATAGGTTGTCTTTTCACTCCGTTGATTATTTCCTTTGCTATGTAGAAGAATTTTAATTCAATATAGTCCCATATGTCTATTTTTGTTTTTGTTGCCTGTGATTTGAGGTCTTAGCCATAAACTCTTTGCCTAGACCAATGTCCTGAAATTATTCCCCTATGTTTTCTCCTAGAAGGTTTGTAGTTTCAGATCTTTTGTTTAAGTCTTTAATCCAACTTGAGTTGATTTTTGTGTATCATGAGAGATAAAGGTCTAGTTTTATTCTTCTGAATGTAGATATCCAACTTTTCCAGCACCATTTATTGAACAGGATGTCTTTTCCCCAGTGTATTTCTAGGTACCTTTATCAAAAATCAGTTGGCTGTAAATATGTAGATTTATTTATGAGTTTTCTATTCTGTTCCATTGATCTATGTGTCTGTTTTTACACCAGTACCATGTGGTTTGGGTTACTACAGGCTTGTAATATGTTTGATGTCAAGTAGTATGATGCCTTCACCTTTGTTCTTTTTACTTGGGATTGCTTTGGCTATTCAAGCTCTTTTGTGTTTCCATGTGAATTTTAGGATTGTTTTTTCTATTTCTTTGAAAAAACTATCATTTTTTTTAAGAGATTGCATTGAAGCTGTAGATTGTTTTGGTGGTATGGGAATTTTAACTTATTAATTCTTCTGATCTGTGAGTATGGGATGTCTTTCCATTTATTTGTGTCCTCCTAAATTTCTTTTATCAGTGTTTTGTAACTTTCCTTGTAGAGGTTTTTCACCTCCTTGATTAAATTTATTCCTAGGGGGCTTGGAGATGATGGTGGATTAGGGGTGACCTCCTGGCTCTCTGCTCCCAGAGTGCGAGGTGAAAAACGCGGACACCCACACGCGAGTGAGGTGCTCCCCTGCAGGATTGGCTTCGTGAATCTACAGAGAGGCAGCGAGGGACAGGCAGCCCCGCGGATAGAGGCAGGTGAACTCAAAAAACACTCGCAAATTACTGGAGAGTTGGGACAAAGGGGAAAGGCAGCGCAGGACAGCCGCGCCTCGTGGCGGGCACTCCCGAGCGGGGAGTTCTGACTCACAGGAAGACGACTCTTCCCTCACCAAACCCCACTCTCACGCAGGCAGGGAAGTGCTGGAGGTCGGGGCGAGGTGGTGGCTCAGAGCGACAGGCAGTGGGGAGCCGAGACAGGAGCTGGGTCCGTTTCGAACGCAGTGGAGCGCAGCGCTGGGTTGGCATCGGAGGGGAGTGACTGGCCCAAGCGTGCGCTCCCGGGATCGGATGCCGCGCCGGAGTCCACAGGGGAGAGTTTGGAGGCGGCTTCTTGCCACAGGAGACTGCCAGGACTGGATTGGGGGAGGGCAACTCCATAAAAGAGGCTCTACCCGCGGAAATCGCTGAAAGTTCCGGGTGCTGGGAGGGACACAGCACAGAGGCGTCGTGGGTAGGGCCCGCGGCGGGCCGGCAGGCAGCCCTGGGGCGCACCTCTGGGAATAGGCAACGGTGGACCCCGCCTCCGGATGCCCTCCCGGTGCAGTCGGCTTCAGCGCTGACTAGCAGGGGGTGGGCAGCTGCAATTCGGGGACCCCAAAGCCTGCGACTGCGGCTACTTGTTGCCCGGGCGTCCACCTGAGTCATAGCCGCTGCCTCTGCGGCAGAGCTGGTCGCGCTCTGAGAGGAGAGGCGCGCACAGCACTTTTTCTCCCGAATCTGCGGAGTTGGTCACAGCCGCAGACTCAAGCCCCGCCTCCGAAAGGGCGCAAAAGAGAGAAAGAGCAATATTGCTGCCGAGTTTCCAGGCAGTCGCCGGCGGCCCTGTTCCACTGAGTCGCTGGTGCTGTCTGCAAAATGACGGGGAACTGAGAGTGGACTGAGAGAGACTGCTTATAGAACTGTGATCCGGGACACATAAAT
>NW_012152507.1:8547977-8549046 GCF_000956105.1 Propithecus coquereli | reverse complement strand
CCAGCTAGTCAACCCTGCCCTTGAAGGGACGGAATAATAAGGATCGCCACTTCCAGAGCTGAGACGCCAGGTAGCCCCAGAAAGAACCCTTCCCTCAGCCTGGGGGGTTATCTGCCCCTCTGGCAAGTGAAAATCTGCCCTCGGAGGAGGAAAGAAACGAGAGAAGACGTTTTTCAGGCCGGGCCTTGTGACAGTCTCAGCCAACACCCCTCCCTCAGCCCTCCAGGACAGAGCCCACCCCTGAAGGTAGGGAGAAAGGAGAAAAAATACTTTCCCTATAGGACTAGCCTGAATCTGTATGACCTTGAATCTAAACAAAAGGAGACAGTGTGTTGGCGCGATACAGCTGATTGGTTTTGAACACCTGACAAGAACATAACACAAAAGCTTGCATTTGGTGCCCAGGCTGTAGTCATCTTAGGGGCTAGTGGTCTGGAAAGGAAAATCTCGACCAGAGTCCTCAGCAATTGCACCAACTGGCATACTCCTTAGGAATTCCTCCACAAGAGTGCCTAATAAGCCCTGAATAATATACTAGCAGCTCTCTCCTAGCTACAGATCAAGCGATTCCTTAAGTATACTGCTTCAGGCATGCTGATTCCTCCTGCTCTTCTCACCACATCTTAAGAGATAATAAGGCTCAAGTAGCCCTTGGGAGAGGCATAACATTTCCCAAAGACTCAGGCTTTTGTATGTCCCATCTGGGATTTTAGAGTTCAATTCAAAGGCTCTGGAATACCTTGACAACTGACCCCTCCACGCAAAATTCAAGCAACAAAAGAGAGAGCAACCTCATAACTTAACCTAGCACCTTCCACCTCAACCAAGTAGTAGATAGTGGAGTCACATACTCAAAAGTGACCCAACTCCTGGAAACCTAAGCAAGGAAAAGAAACCCACTAATCTCTGTAAGCGGAAGGAGCAGACAATGGGCCAGTGATAACCCAAAAGGCCAAAACCCCACCAAGACAGCACAAAACCAGGGAACATCTCTTCAGCTCTGCTAAAGACCTTCCCTTTGGAGCCCAAAAATTAAATTCATAAACCAGTCATAGCACATCCAGTCCTT
>NW_012152507.1:8521603-8537678 GCF_000956105.1 Propithecus coquereli | reverse complement strand
GACAATTCATCTTCCTCTTTTTTAATTTGGATGCCTTTTATTTCTTTTTTTTTTTTTCCTCTAGCCTGATTGCTCATGCTGGGATTTCCAGTACTATGTTGAATAGGAGTGGTGAAAATGAACACACTTGTCTTGCTCCAGTTCTTACAGGAAAGGCTTTCAGATTTTCACTTTTCAGTATGATCTTAGCTGTGGGTTTGTCATGTATGGCCTTTATTATGTTTGGTATGCTCCTTCTATTTCTAATATGTTGAAATTTTTATCATGAAGGGATGTTGAATTTTATCAGATGTTTTTTCTGTGTCTATTGAGATCACCATACGGGTTTAGTACTTTAATTTTGTTGAGTGATGTATCATGTTTATTTATTTGCATATGTTAAACCACCCTTGCATCCCTGGGATAAATCCCACTTGATGGTGATGTGTTATCTTTTTGATTTGCTGTTGAATTTGGTTCACTAGTATTTTGTTGAGAATTTTTGCATGTATGTCCATCAGGGATATGGGCCTGTAGTTTTCTTTTTTTGTTACATTATTATCTGGTTTTTGTATCAGGGTAAGGCTGGTCTCACAGAATGAATTAGGGAGAATTCCCTTCTCTTCGATTGTTTGGAATAGTTTGAGGAGAATTGATGTTAGTTCTTCTTTGAAAGTTTGGTGCAATTCAGCAGTGTAGCCAATTGGTGCTGAACTTTTCTTTTTTGGGAAGAATTTTTACTACTGATTCTATCTTATTACTCACTATTGAGCTGTTTAGGTTTTCTATTTCTTTCTGATTCAATCTTCATAGATTGTATGTTTCCAGGAATTTATCCATTTCCTCTAGATTTTCCAGTATGTTAGTGTATAGTTCGTAATAGTCTCTGAAGATCTTTTGTATTTCTGTGGTATCAGTTTTCATGTCTCCTTTGTCATTTCTGATTTTGTTTATTTGGGTCTTCTCTCCTTTTTCTGGGTTAGTCTAGCTAGCAATTTATCAATTTTGTTTACCTCTTTAAAATACCGACTTTTTATTTTGTTGATGTTTTGTATTTATTTAATCTCTATTTTGTTTAGCTCTGTTCTGATCTTTATTATTTCTTTCCTTCTATTAATTTTGGGTTTGGTTCATTCTTGCCTTTATAGTTCCTTGAGGAGCATCATTAGATTATTTATTTGAAATCTTTCTACTTTTTTGATATAGAAAAAGTTTATTGCTATAAACATCCCTTCTAATGCTGCTTTTACAGTATCCCATAGGTTTTGGTGTCTTATGTTTCCTTTTTCATTTGTACCAAGAAATATTTTATTTTCTCCTTGACCCAATAACCATTCAGGAGCATGTTGTTTAACTTCCACGTATTTGTACAAGTTCCAAAGTTCCTCTTCTAATTGATTTCTAGTTTCATTCCATTATTGTCTAAGAAAATATTTGATATGATTTTTATTTTTTGTATTTGTTGTGACTTGTTTTACGTCCCAACATATGGTCTATCCTGGAAAATGTTCCATGCACTGATGAGAATGTAGCTATTGGATGAAATATTTTGTAAATGTCTACTGGGTTCATTTCATCTAAAGTACAGTTAAAACCAATGTTCCTCTGTTTATTTTCTTTTTTTTTTTTTTTTTTTGAGAGAGAGTCTAGCTCTGTTGCCCTGGCTAGAGTGCTGTGGCATCAGCCTAGCTCACAGCAACCTCAAACTCCTGGGCTCAAGCCATCCTCCTGCCTCAGCCTCCCAAGTAGCTGGGACTACAGGCATGCGCCACCATGCCCGGCTAATCTTTTCGATATATATTTTTTTAGTTGTCCAGATAATTTCTTTCTATTTTTAGTAGAGACGGGGTCTCGCTCTTGCTCAGGCTGGTCTCGAACTCGTGAGCTTGAGCTATCCACCCGCCTCGGCCTCCCAGAGAGCAAGGATTACAGGCGTGAGCCACGGCGCCCGGCCTGTTTATTTTCTATTTAGGTGATCTAACTAATGCTGAGAGTAGGGTGTTGAAGGCCTAGATTATTATTGTATTAAAGTCTATCTCTCCCTTTAGATCTAATATAACAATATTGCTTTATATATCTGGGTGATGTGCTCATGGGTGCATATCTATTTAGAATTGTTATATCCTCTTGCTGAATTGATACTTTTAT
Organism: Propithecus coquereli; assembly: GCF_000956105.1. Classification (NCBI taxonomy): domain Eukaryota; kingdom Metazoa; phylum Chordata; class Mammalia; order Primates; family Indriidae; genus Propithecus; species Propithecus coquereli. The sequence continues at coordinate 8,535,551 of NW_012152507.1, read as the reverse complement.
AATTATATAATGGTACTCTTTGTCTCTTTTTACTGATTTTTGTCTTAAAGTCTGTTTTATCTGATAGAAGTATAGTCACTCCTGCTTGGTTTTGGTTTCCATTTATGGAATATCTTTTTCCAACCCTTTACTTTAGTCCACATATGACTTCACAGGTGAGATGAGTTTCTTGTAGGCAGCATATAGTTGGGTCATTTTTTTTAATCCGTACAGCCATTCTATATCTTATCAGTAGAAAATTTAATCCATTTACATCCAAGGTTATTATCAATATGTGAGGGCTTATTGTTGTTATTTTATTAATTAATGTTTTATTTATTACTTAATAAATGTTAATTTATTAATTAATTTTGTCTGAGTTGTTTTATTGTTTTGTATATCCTTTGTTCCTTTATTTCTCTTTTATTGTTTATCATTATGTTTGGTGGTTTTCTGTAGTGACAACATTTGAGATCTTTCTCTTCCTTATTTGCGTGTTTGCTCTACCAGTGGATTTTATTCTTTCAAGTGTTTTCACAATGGTAGATATCATCTTTTTGCTTCCAAATGTAGAACTCCCTTAAGCATTTCTTGTAGGGCCAGTCAAGTGATGATGAGTTCTCTCAATTTTGCTTGTCTGGGGAAAACTTTATTTCTCCCTTATTTATGAAGGATAACTTTGTTAAGCATAGTATCCTTGGCTGACAGGTTTTTTTCTTTTGGCACTTTAAATATATCATCCTATGCTCTGTTAGCATGTGCAGTTTGAATATATCATCCTCCTCTCTCTTAACATGTGAGGTTCTGCTGAGAAATTCACTCTCAGTCTGACAGGGTTTCCCTTATACGTGACTGGATGCTTTGCTCTTGCTGTTTTTAGAATTCTCTCTTTGTCTTTGACTTTTGACAGTTTGACTATAAGGTGGCATGGAGAAGATCTTTTTGCATGGTATTTGCTTGGGAATTTCTTGACCTCCTATATCTGGATGTCTAAATCTCTTGCTAGACTTGGAAAGCTTTTCAGGTATAATTTCATTAAATTGATTTTCTATCCCTTTAATTTTCTCTTTACTTTCTGGGACACCAAAAATTCAAATATTTGGTCACTTAATGATGTCAAGCCTTTGTTATTCTTTTTTATTCTTTTTTCTTTATTTTTTTCTGACTGAATTATTTCAAAACACCTGTCTTCAAGTTCTGAAATTCTTTCTTCTGTTTGATCTATTATTGTTGAAGCTTTCAAATATATTTTGTATTTCATTTAATGAATTCCTCACTTCCAGAATTTCTGTTTGGCTTTTTGTGACATTTATCTCTTTGGTAAATTTCCTATTCATATCCTGAACTGTTATTCTGATTTCTTTGTATTTTTTTTCTGTAGTCTCTTATATCTCACTCAGCTTCTTTGCTATCATTATTTTGAATTTTTATCTGGGATTTCATACGTTTATTTTTGATAGGAATCTGTTGCTAGAGAATTATTGTGTTCCTTTGGAGGTGTCATATTTCCTTGTTTTCCTTGTTTTTTCCACATTTCTTATTTCCTTACATTGATATCTGTGCATCTGGCATAACAGTTGCTTCTTCCAAGTTTTTGAATTTGCTTTCATAGGGGAGGACTTTTTCCTGAGATTTTATCTATGGTGTTGGATGGGTAGGGCATTTTGGTTTTGATTCTGGGTGTGTTCAGTAGCATAGTCTCAATACGATTTCTTTGGCTGTAAACAGTGTCAGTAATGTCTGTGATTTCCTCAGTGAAGTTGTTAATGGAGGCCGTGGTGAAGTTTTCTTGGGGACAGGGATGCCAGATGGGCCTGTCCTTGGGCTCTAGTGGTGGCAGTGGTAGGCCAAGTGTGCCTGTCCTTGGGCCCTAGAGCAGCATATACTGTTACCAGTGTTGGCAGGTCCTCGCAGGCCAACTCTTGGGTGTTCAGATGGCTTGTTCAAGTGCCCATAGTGGCAGCAGTGGGACAGGTAGGTAGATATGTTCTTGGGCCATTAGTCAGCAAATATGGTGTGATTAATGGTAGTAGCAGTGGTGGGACAACTCTCTGAGACTCAAGCAGTCTACACTAGCATTGGTAGTGGCTACAATAAGCAGGGTGGGCCATTCCCCAGGCCTGCAGGTGGTGTGTGTGGGTGGGTGCCAGAAGTGGCAGTAGTGACAGGTTGGGTGAGCCCAACTTCAGGCTCCTGGGATGAGTGCTCAGGTGCCAATTATGGTGGACTGGGCTGGGTGGTCCCCAGGCTCCCAAAAAGCATGCTTAGGCATTGAGGGGGGTGCAGACCTGGCCCAGGCAGACCTGTCCTCAGGCACCCCAGTGGTGCACACAGGCACTGGCTATGGTAGGCAGAGTGATCCCCAGGCCTGAGGTAGAATGCTTGGGTGGAGGCAGCAGTGGCTATACTTTGGCTCTGCTACTGGGGAGGGCAGGGTTGCTTTTATTGACAACAGCTATATGAAAATGGCTGGGGAGCATGCACTTTGCTCACATTTCAGCCTCAGCAGAAGTTGCCTGCTGCCTCTCATCTCCTCCCTTTCTTTAGGTATTACCTGTCACTTTTCTCTTGAATTCCAGTGTTCGCTCTTAGATGATCCATTCAAAGTGTGATTATCGACTTGCCATTTTGGTTCTTCTTCATGGGGGAGGTGAATGCTGGGTGCCTCTAGTCAAACATCTTGAAGCCCCTCCTTCTATCTTAGTATCTTTTAAAAAACTAATTCAGTGACACAGCAAAGAATATTGGAGAATATAATTCTTCTTTTACTATAGAGGCTACTGAGTATAATGGGAATTCAGAGAAAAGAAATAACAGAAACAATGCTCAAGTGGGCAATAAGGAGCTTAGAAGTTACTGTGAGAGTCTGGAATCCTAGTTTCCGCACATGTAGTCCATCTGGTAGCAGTCCTCAGAGACCATCTGGTCAAACGACATGTGCAGAAACTGAGTCTCAGAGTCATGCACTGACTCACTCACTCCACACTTACAGCTTTTAGCTTTTAATGCAAGAGCTAGAATCCAGATCTCTGACCCTCTGCTTCCCTTTTTTCTGAAAAATTTTCCAAATTAAAGAACTAATATCATCTACAGAATTCTTGACCTAATTATCCAGGATCAGCTATGTCCTTATAATTAGTATCAAGGAAGAGGAACAGGAAAAAGTGAAATACCTCTTTGAAAGAAAATATATTGAAAAATTAGCATAGCACTCTATTCCAATAACAAGCCTAAAGATTATTGTCACTCCTGTTTTGTGTAATACCCAAGCCACTGATTTTCTTTGTGGAACTGAGTAGAAAATAATCTTCATGTTCTGCTTTTTGCATATTGCTCAGGGATGCAATGATGAAGAAATAGAAAATCAAATCAAGCAAGAAAGTATTAATATATCACGAAAAGTAAATTAAATATACGATTCAATACCCACCTGCACTTCACAATCACTTGTTGAACCCAGCTACCACCTAAGACCTATAAAATAAAGATCCCAGTATATTGGGCCTAGGAATCTATAATTTAAAATCTCAAAAATGATTCTGATGTATGGCCCAGATTAAGAATTGTTGGATTATATTTTTTTTAAAAAAAAAAGATTTCTTCAATCCAAGATTCCCTGATTCTATGTATCTAAGCAGACTTGAGTGGGATTCTGTGGTGGTATCAAGTCTGAAAGTAAACAAGTAGTCATTGAGGCCCTCTTCTGCCACTGAACCCAACCTGGATTCTGGCTTCTAGGACATCAGTAGAAAGCATGAGAGGTGGTGGAGACTCGCCCTGAAAAGACCCTCTGATCAAGGCATTATCTCTTAGGGACCTGTGTGCCTGCTGAGTCCTCAAAAAAGTCTTTTTTTTTAGAACTCTTAGGGAAAAAAATAATATGAATGGTTGAAGGTATTAAATCATCTAAAATAGTTAGCAAACATACTAAGTACTACAGTCTCTGAGATTAGAGCTTTGAGTTCACCCATTAGTTTTCAGCAGAAAACAAGGGTCTGAGGAGGAAGGACAACAGGAAGAGGGTGGAGGGTCTGGATGATGGCAGAAAACTTAGAAAAAATGGCATGACATAGAGGAAAGATGTCGGTCTTGGAATCAGCTAGCCCAAAGTTTGAATCCCAAATCTGTATTTTGCTTTTTTATAGATGGGTAGCTTTGAGCAAACCACAAAAACTATGATTCTCAGCTTTCTCATCTTGAGAGTGTTGAACACAGTACTGTTCATATATTGTGTTACTTTTATGAGTAGACATAAGACATCTGGTGTACTCACTATGGTATCAGCCCAAGTAGGTATTCAGTAAATGGCAACAATTATTAATAGTACTGGCACTATCGAATGAGGTATGACATTGTGGAAAGCCAAGAAACAAGCATACAGAATAGGAATGTAGCAGTACCAGCTAAAGGCAGAAATTCTCAAATAAGGCAGAGAGGCACTTCATAGATCGCCTTCAGAGTTTAACCTAGCCTAAATAATGTTCTTAGCATTGCATAGCAGAGAATATTATCTCTCTCTCTCTCTCTCTCTCTCTCTCTCTCTCTCTCTCTCTCTCTCTCCCTCCTTCCCTGTCTCTCCCCTTCTCTTTCTTCCTTTCCACATACACACATACACTCTCCAATAAAGAAATAAATAATGGCACTTTCATAGCACAACAAAAAAATTAGTGTAGCTGGCAAAAAAAAGCAAAGCCTCTGCCACCAGCATCTCCAGGCAGGATGTGCCCAGAGGATGCGTGACAGCAGGATCCCAGCTGCTTTACAAGCCAAAGTGGGGGTGACCACAACCAGGTCACGGCAAAGGCAATGTACTGTACACACAAAAGCACAGCTTTGAGCAGGAAAAAAGCTGGGAAATGTCCATATCACTTCTGCAGCCAATCTGGCATGCAAAAGTTAGAAAAAGGGAGCTTTTTTGAGCCAAGGTAATCAACATCTTGTGTGGGTAAAAAGACAGGATGCCAAGCAACCACAAGCTCTCTGCCTAACTTCTGTGTTGGTAACTCAAAGGATTATGTGGGCAGCATGGAAAAGACTGTTGACCACGCACCTGCTGCCAGCCACAGCCAAATACTTGTAATATGAGGGAGGATGCTCTACAGGCACTAAAATCTATTTAGCACTATTGTCATTCACCAAAGTCTACAAACAAAATGATTCCCTCAGGCACCTAGGCCAGCTGTCACCCTAGGTAACTTCGCAGTGAATGAAGTTTGTTTTGTCTGCTATCTACTGCCATTTTGACTCTATGTAACTTTTCTAATTTTTGTTGCCTCCCTCCTCTTCTCTCCACTCTAAGAGTAAGCTTTTATTGAACACCCAGTACATGCAAGATGCTGCTGTAGCAGGGACACAAAGATAAATAAGCCTTGGGTGTTGACCTCAATATATCCACTGCACCCAAACAGATAATGACAGCACAAAGTGAGAAGTATGTAGGAGAATGAAACTAAAGTGGGAAGGAGGGAGCTTAATTCTGCCAGAGGAATCAGTCAGTCATCACAGAGGCAGAGACATGGAAAATGGGCATGAAAGGATCCATAATATTTATAGCTGAGAGAATGGGAAACGCAATCAAGGCAGAAGTCCCACAGTGGGAGATATGCTTGGGGAATTGACTGTGTTCTATGTACGATTTGGTTCAGAGAATACCACACAGTCAATCAAGAAAATTAGTTTGGGGGAAAATTCCTGAAGCCCTGAATATCCATAGGCACCATTGACATTATCTGTCCTTTCATTCCTCGTCATCTGCTGAGTGCTCAGGGCATGCCAGACTGGACGTGCAACCTGTGGTTGTGTCTGTGCATGGCTCTTCATAGTGTACTCACCCAGGTCTTCCCTACACCTTAACACTCCCAGCTCCAAAATGCTCTCCTTCCTTAGACTCCGAGTCCTCAAGGAATTACTCCCTATGGCATTAGAAAAGTTAAACATCTACTCTTACTAGTAGTTTTTTGCATTTTAGAAGAGAACTTGTAATGACCCACATGCAAAAATTGGGGTACAAAAAATTTTTGAGCAGAAGAACAATTCTGCCATTCTTAGCTTACTCCTCATTCCCTCCATTTATCCTGTTTTCAAACTCTAGATCAGAGACCCGCCTGGTTATGGGTACCCCACTCCTGATCTTTGATGTCTCTCCATTAGAAGTCATGTCTGTTCTGATAGGAGTTCAAGAGGTTTTGGATTCACCCCTGCTACACATTCACGTGACAGATGAGTTTGTATGTGGAACACATTTCCAAGTGTCTATATTATGGCCTGGAACACAAACAAAATCAACCTGAGATTTTACAAGGTTACTGGGATGCCTGCCATGTGTACCTCCTCCATTACTCATTTATATAAGGAACATACTGGAATGAAAGCAAGCCTGGGGTTATTATAGTGGTAATCTTGAATCTATTCTAATTTGTACAAGAAGAAAATTGTTAACAAATGCTGTTACTTTACTGCTAGTATAAAATCACGTGGGGTGTGCTCCTAAATGATCCGGCGCTCTGGTGTGACACACTACCAAGCTGGAGACTCGTGGGCAAAGGTTCAGCTGAGAAAGATGAACTGACATTTCTCAGTAGTATATTACATGTCAGTAATGTACCTGTAGTTTTCAAAAGTGTCTGGTTCACTTTTAGGGCATACATTACAAATAGTTTGGTCTGACTCATTCTTTCACTCCAGATACATCACAGAGTCCTCCTAAACTAAACCAACAACCTTCTATTCTCTTACAGAATTGTCTTCCTATTGGAAATTTCCTGTGTTGGAGGAACATCAGCAGTTGTGTGTTTCATTTTAATAAGAAAAAATACATTTCATTTTATTAGGCATGTAAGTTAAAATTTGGGGGAATGTTATATAGTTTAAATGATTTTTTTTTAAAAGCCAAACTGATATTCGTATGAGCGCTACCTGCCTTGAACAAAGGTATGAAGGTGATCTCAGACAAGGTCTCAAGTCCTGCGTTCCTCAGCTTGCTGTGAAGAAAACATTCCCAATCCCAGTGGCTTGCAACAGCACACGTTTGCTTCCCTCTCACACGTCTGCATCTGTGGAGTGGAGGGGGCTGCTGCAGCTCTGCTCAGCTCTGTTCCACATTTTCTTCCATTCACGGACCTCAGATAAAGGCACAGCTCACTTCCACGGCAGAGGCAAACCACAAGAAGCAATCACACTGGAAGCTTCTGCTCACATATAGCATTTGTCTCATTGGCTCACATTCCATTAACAAAAAAAAAAAAGCTACATGGACTAGCCCAACATCCAGGGAGCAGGAAAATATACTCAGCTCATGCAGGAGAAGGGAATATACATTTGCAAAGAATAATAAAATCTATCACAGACCACCTTCTGTGGATATTCACTTTCTTCCATTTCTCACTCAAACTTACTCACTCCATACCCTGATGATCCCATCCACTTATGGCATCAAGTGCAAAGTTGAAGATCTCATGTTAGTCTCTAAATTGGGTATGAAATAACCCATACAGACCCACATAAAACAATAAAACAGGGACAGAACTATAATAAAACCCTCATTGAAGAAGAAGAAGAAGAAGGAAGAGGAAGAGGAGAGACATTTAGCCATCACTGGTACACAGAAATTTTGAAATTATGTTGGACAAGCATCATGAAGGCTCCTATCCTGACATAGGGAATGTCCCCTGAGCAGGCCCCTGTTCTGTTCTTGGGGGGTAGCTCCCCAGTCTATCACTGTCTGTGTTTTGACTCCATCCTCCAGGACATATTTTCTTTTTCATTATCCTTGTTGGATGCCCTGAGGAGAGCATTGGACACTATGCCACCCTAGGGGAAGGAACAGCTTCCTCAACCTGTTCTTTCCCAAGAAAGTTGGGGCACAAATAATCTCAAACAGTTACAGTCGCTTTGAATTGAGGATGACAGTGCTTTTGGCAATACATTTCTCGAAAATTTTGTTAGCTATTTATCTATTTGATTCCATTTCTGTGTGCCAGTAGCTACTGCCACAATTCTTCTGTAGATATATGTTTTTCTCTAGACTTAATTAAAGGTACTGTGGGTTTATCCAGCTACGGCAGAATTGTGCCTTTAGGATTTGTGGTCGCACCCATAATTTCACCTAAGCCTATGTCTTAATCAGTGGTTTTTGGCTCAAAGCAGTTCTTAATTTTATCTTTTACCAGTTGAAGATTAAAAACAGTGCCATTTTTCAACTCTGAAATTCCAAGATTTGGAGCTCTTTGTTTTCTATTTTATGCCTTCCTAAAACATGCCAGTTATTTTCTGTATTCATTTCTTTTTAAAAATATCAAATGTAGCTTCTAACTCACACTAGTAACATTCCTTTTCAATACCTTGCCAGACAAAGCTACAAGTTCATTAGGCACACTATCCATCTCTCACGTTATTGCCACTGCAGAAAAACTATATTACAAAGATTGCCACTTTTTCCCGTTTCCTTTATGATTTTCTCACCACCTACAGCTTTATCCTGAAGCAACCGCCACTTATTTTTTATTTTCATACAATTCCCCACACTTCTCATATCAATTTCTATATTATTAATAGTTAGTTTGCTACACAAAAAGCAACCCCAAAACTCCAGTGGCTTACAACAGTAAACATGTTTCTTGACCAAACATCAAGTCAGCAAGTTCCACTTGGCTAGGAATACTTTGTCTCTAGCCTACATATCTTCCCATTCAGGGGTCAGGCTGAAGGGCAGTCACTATGCGCAACACATGCATTCTCATAGCAGAAGGGAAGAGAAAGAGGCCTTTGCTCTTCAATCACATTTAAGACCTTTGCCTGAAAGTGGCATGATTACCCTTTCTCACATCCCAGTGACCAAGCTCAGCATGATGGAGTGGGTATTTTCCTCCCATTGAGAAGAAGGTAAATATTTTCAAATAATACTGCAATCTACCACATGCTTCATTGAAAAACTAGACTAATAAAGCCTCAGAGTTAGAGATATGCTAACCTAGCCCCAGAAAATTAGTGAATTGACCAGGATTTATTATAAGATCAATTATTTTTTCATCATTCTGCAAAGAAAATACAAGCAACCAATATACTAGTTGACCTCATCCTGTGAAACACCACACAAAGATATAGTACCACAGTGATTAATGTGCAGAAGTGCTTCTATTAAAGTAAAAATATAAGAGGAGAAGCATAAAGTTTCTTGAAGTTTTATTTTATGAGAACAAAAAATTTATGCCAGCGAGATGTATTTTATGTATAGTTTCGCAGGCAATCTGGATTTGCTGAGTCCCTCCAGTTTACATTTGATACAGTCAATGACTTTTTGTCACAATCAGCAGAAGCATTAGAACAAAAAAGAATCTGTCCAGAATCGTGGGGTCTTTCTGATTATTCCTAAACTCACCAACGTTAGTAAATGCCCGGTGAAGGAGAGCCCTGCGGGGCTGAAGTCTTCAGAAGGATAACAGAGTGATGAGTGCCCTCTAGTGGTAAATGAAAGCTTTGCCTTGTAAACAGAACAGAGTCCGAGGATTTCATTTTCCTCGTTTTACTTCTTAATCTGGACTCTAGGGGCCAGGGAGAAAAGTTGAATCTTTGAAATATATTCCATACCATTCTAAGACTCATTTTCCATATGCCTGAAACTTGTTTATTTGATATTTAAAAGTAGCAAGCAATTCAAGTCTTCTCACCTAACAATAATAGATGCTATTCGGTCTGTTACTCTCTCATCCTAAAGCTGTCACCAACATATATTCAATTTTATTTTAAGAAGAAATAAAATTTTTACCCTGGAGATGTAGCTTGAATAATTTGCAATTTAGATTTTGTTTGTATTGATTACAGGTCACCAAGAAAATATCTAAATAGTTTCTAACTCCCGATATCTCCAAAATGATCACACGTTTTATTAATCAAGGCCACAGTCACTTCATTTTACTGCTGTCAATGAAAACCTGATGCTATATGTTAATTAAGAATCACCATGGCAATGAAAACGGATATGTTAAATGCTGTTGCCGCTGCTACTCTTTATGTGTGAGTTCCAGGTGCCCTCTATTGGGCAAAACACAGTCGGCGAATAAGCTGTCTGGGTCTGTTCTGGATCAACCCTCTCCCCTCAACTAAGCATTCAAGCTAAAATCCTTAAAAAAACAAAAAAAATACAGGAGCTCCACCCATGTAGAGACTATAGGATCAGGCTTTATATTAAAATCTTGGAAGGAAAAAAATCATTAAAGTGCTATCGTATCTGTGTGAATAGTTTTCAAACACCATGCTGTTCTTCATCACTCAAATTTCATTTCAAATGTGATTGCCTCTGTTAGAAATTAGAAACTATTAGAAAAAAAAGTCATAGACAATATTTTAAAACCTGACTTGTCTTTATAGCACTTAGAGATGTATTTTTTTTTCACTTAACAGACCTAGAATCAAACTTATATAAGTTTTTTACCCCCTGGGGAGATACAGCAGTTCTGCTAAAGTGCTACCTGAGCTCCCAAACAGGCAATGCCTCCACTGTGTAGTTGAAAATGTTAACATTTGCAAGTACCAGCTCAAGTTTTAGGATTGAGTATAGAGATACAGTCTTGGAGAGAAAGGCGGAGGGCTATTTTTCTGGCTTCTAGGAGTTAGAAAGTACTCTGGTATTGGCAGGTGCTACTATTAACCCTCCTGGTCAGACTCCTACCTGTATGCCTGAGATCTTGCCCTTATAAAGCCAGGTTCCATTGCTTTGTCTTCTTTTTTTTTTTTTCCTTCTCCAATGGTCTCTCTAAGCTACTAAAGCCCTAAATTCATTTCCTGGAAAAATCAGCCCTTTTTATAAAATGAAGAAGAAACCATCTATGTTCTCTGAACTCAGAAGAAAATATCTTTTATCTACAAAACCTTTCTCTTGAAAACTATGAGTTTTATCAAAACATATCCTAGCTCCTAGTGAACCAAAAAAAATATATCTACAGAAAAAGAAATTAAAATAAACTGCTTCCATCAGTGTTTAACTATTTTGTTTAGCTTCTGAAATATTAACAAAATAATCCAAAATATGATTACTATTGTAGGTGTTGCTTTTCTGTATAACAAGTGTTATGGGCTGAATTTTGTTCCTTCAGAATTCATAGGTTGAAGTCCTAACCCTCAGTACCTCAGAATGTGACTATCTTTAAAAGAGGTAACTAAGTTGAAATGAGGTCATTGGGGTGGGGGGCCTTATTCAATGTGACTGGTGTTTTCATAAGAAGAGGAGATTAGGTTACAACCAGAGGAAAGACCATGGGAAAATGCATGAAGATGGCCATCTACAGGCCAAGGAAATAGGTCTGAGAAGAAACCAACTCTGCTGATACCTTGATCTCAGACTTCTAGCTTCCAGAGTTGTGAGAAAATAGATTTCTATTGTTCAAACCATCCAATCTGTGGCACTTCATATGGCGCCCCTAGGAAACTAATACAAAAAGTGAAGTTGGCATTATTTCCACGGCTCCATTCTGACAGCATAGGTATGACAGTGTTTCTCTTAGCCTTTCCCTCCAGCGTTTTGCCTCATGGTTGATAGCATCGGGTCTACATTTGAGAAAGAAAAAGAGGGTAGAAAATACTCTTTTTTAATCAAAAACTAAAAGATTTGACTTTATTCCTTTCTTTATAGACCCTTTCTGTTACAAGTATGTGGAAACTCAGAGGCCCAAGCTCAAAATTTATTGGCTCAAGAATTAGAAAATCCAGGGGTAGTGCCAACTTTAGTCATGGCTGGACTCACAGATCAAGGACATTATCTAGATTGAGATTCATCCCCTCTCTCTCTCTCTCTCTCTCTCTCTACTTTTCTCTGACTGTATTGCCTTTACGTCCCTGCTCCTCATGATCATCCCTAGAAAGTCCAGGCTTTTTCCTCACAGCAACAAGATGGCTGCTACAGCTCTAGCCTCACATCCTTTCAAGATCTAGTCTAGCAAGAATGAGTTCCTGTCTCCCATAACACCTGGGTAAGAACACACACACACCATGTGCTTCTTTCTTGGGCACATCCTTCTGGCATAATTATGTAAAATACTTCTTCATACTCCTATCTTAGCCTAAACACTAGGAAGTCTGTGTTAACCTAATAGTGTGGATGATCATCAACATTGTAAAAAGTCAAGGGCTATTCTGTATTAAGCACTTACTACTTTGCACCAACCGTGGTTCATTATCTCCTTGAATCAGCACACAACCTAATATGACAAGAACGATTATTCCGCTTCAGAAATATGGTTGAATATTTTTTTAAAAACTATTTTAAAAATAACTAATCTTAACTAAATCAGATAACTTGGCACAGATCACTAAGATAGAAAATAGAGCCAGGAATTTAATACATTTCTGTCTGGCTCTAGACTCTTCCAACTCTTAACCATGCTTTTAATCCACTTGATTCCATATTCTTTTTCAGAAAGCAGGAAGTGTGTAGCTCTTTTTCTCCATCTCGAGAACCTCCCCTGCAATTTCTTCTGCCCACAGTCAACCAATTCCCACGTACTGGGACCATGTGTTTTATCTATTCTTCAATTCATAAACGGTTAACTCTTAATAAAAAATGCTTCCCTCCTCCCTAACCACTCTAATTTTAGGAAAGAAAGATTTTCCCTTATCCTGGTAATAAGAATCATTAGAATTCTATATAGCCACTCAACCCCTGCCTCTTTACAAGCTAATCCATCGTTTTAAAATTTCTCTGATTTTTATTATGCAGTTTTTCTCTTTGAAGCATATTTAGGAGTCAGTCCTTGAAATATGCTGGCATACAAAACACTTGAAAATAAATAGCACTTATGCCAACAGATAAGGATCAAAACAAGGGCCCTGTTTTACATTGCCTTCTTTTCACCAAAGATCTGTTTTCAGTGCAGGGGTCAGATGAAGTCAATAGTACCTCTCTGCTTAAATAAGAAGCATGCTGGCATTATCAGCACTAAGTAGAGCATGGAGCAGAGTGCAATTACAAAAAGAAAAAAGTTGGAAGATATGGACCCTGTGTCCTTAAAGATCACAAATCAAGAGGATACACAATCCTATTTGACGGGTGCTTCTCTCAAGGCCACATCAGCTAGGAGGTACAATTTGGAAATAAGACAACATTAAAATATAATGTAGCCTCATCTGAAGATTTGAGGGAGTACTAGTCTCCACATGCACCCCAACTTCTCTCTTCTCACATATATTACATGTCCCTTGTGGGTCAGCAAGAGCCTCTGCTCCACACTGTCACTCAAGGTCTCAGGCTGACGGAGGCTTCACCATTGGTAGCTGCACTATCCGCAATTTGCAGCCTTCTTATTGCTGCATCAGGAAAACAGAAAGCCACGTGGACTTTTCCACGTCACTTCCAGGTAGTATTGCTCTTTGACCCAGGCCCCACACCTCAGGGGGCTCTGGAATTTGGAGTGCTCTGCCAGTGCCTGGGACTTGGCTAAGACTGATAGTGTAGCCCAGACCAGCCCCAATTTTTCTCCTTTAAGATATTCTCTGACCCTCTATCCCATGCATGGAATCCACCAGATGCTCCCAAGTATCCCTGGGGACTTGTACCCATGGGGTCATCCTGACACCACATGAATGGCTCTGGTTCCAGGGTGGAAGCCTGGTGAAGGAGATTGCTCCCAACAGGCAGCATGATATTTCTTTCATAAAATTACACAAGATTGATTGCCAGAATGGTAACAACATGGTCATTTTGCGGGATTCTCACTCACGTTGGACACAAGATGAATTCTGTGTTTGGGGCAATCATCTCTCCCCCACTATCCCTGAGGCTTGAACCCTGTTTGGGCCCCTGTGTCAGCTCTCACCTGTCTGTGTTCAATTCACACCTCCAGTCTACCGTACCCAAGGGTGGCAGAAGGCATCCTTTACTCTGTGTACCTCCCACTGTTGACATGCAGTGCAATAACGCCATCCTTTTTGAACGCTCTGCATCGCATGACAGAGAAAGTCTTGAGGAAAGGTGGGGATT
>NW_012152507.1:8497220-8516763 GCF_000956105.1 Propithecus coquereli | reverse complement strand
CAAAGTCCAACACACCTTTATGATAAAAACTCTCATCAAAATAGGCATAGACGGCTCATTCCTTAAAATTATCAAGTCCATCTATGACAAACCCACTGCCTTCAAGGGGTTTTTAGATCATTGCTGTTCAGTGTCAATGGGCTCTTCGACTGATGTCTCCTCTGGCCTCTGATTGTTGCAATGATATCACATTCTTCCAGGTCTGTCTTAAGCCATGTCAGGCGAGGGAACAGACATTCTTTGTGTGAGTGGGACTGCTATTCTCACCCTATCCTCCCACTGGTGTCCATGTATGGAATTCAGGGCTGTAATCAACACTGAAAGAGATCACATTCTAGAAATGCAGTGATTATAGCCTAAGGAGTTTACTAGTTGGAAGATGCATAACTCATTATACTGTAAAACTATAACCAGTATATTTAACATGACCAAAAATAAATTGTCATTCGCATTCTCCTTCACACACTAGGCAAGACTTGTGTTTGTGGTCATCATCCATAAAGCACAGTCACAAGTTTTGAGAGAATCATTGAAGTCACTCTTCAGGGATGGCACGATGTTTAATGCAGTGCCAGGAGTCATGAGGCAACCAGCATTAAATGTGTGGAATTAGAAAGCTGCAGGGGCAAGAAGATCTATATTGTTTCAATATAAAAGCTGCCAAAGAGCCAGGGCATTGTGAGTAATAACGTTATTACCTTTTTCTCCCAGTGGGAAATATGAAATTAGCCAGAAATGGTGCGTTTGATAATAAAGAAGGTAAAAGACAGTTCCTATGCCTGAACACAAAGAGGTGGTGCCTGGACACTACAAAAAATTTTTACTTGCACTGATTTTACAGTAATCAAATACCTAAGTATCTCTTCTCTAACTCTTAGTCTAAATCTTCACTGATAAATAACTACAACTTACATGAGCTCATGAATTTTGTATTATATTATCAGATCAAGTTGTTTACATAGGAAGGGGCCTAGCAAAATATGCCTACGGCCTCCCGTGCCCTGCGATGGCCCTGCTTCCATTCACATTGGCCAGAACTAATCCCATGGCCTTATCAAACTTCAGGGTGACTAAAAAATATATAATTCTGAGTGCTCATGAGGAGAGAAGCTGCAGATATTGGTAGACACTGGTAATGTTTACCACCCACAAGGGTGGAACTGGGTCTGTGGGCTCTGATAGTAGCCACATTTCAGCAACAATAAGTTGATCCCTGTTGTACGATTCCTTTCACTTATTCCACGACTGTCTCCAGAGTTTTGTCGAATGTTAAAGCCCTGCCTTAGCTTTGCTACAGAGAATTAAGGGTATTCTTCCTCTCTCTCTCTCTTCCCCGTCCCCCACACTACACTCTACCATAGTGCTAACGGCACACAATAACATAAGGAAGAGGCCCCAAGACTGCAGGAAACAATCAGATAAACACGAGCTATAGCTTGGACGGAGTGGCAATCAGGCTTCAAAGCCAGGCAACCAAGGAGAAAAATGGAACTGATAGACTTATAGAGAGTTTCCTACAGGCACTAGAGGGAAGGACAGAACCTCTAAGAGGGTTCTGAGGTTCTGATGATCTGAGAAGCAGCAGGGACTGACAGCCATTATAAATTGGGATACACCTGCATCAAAATCTGAAATTTGTTTTCGAATATCTGTCTCCTCTCCAGAAGCCAGTGCTGTGGCTCAGTTCCTCAAAGCTGGATCTGACAGCTAGACTCTTTTCACTTTTTTTTTTTTCTTTCAGGAGATAGGTTCTCACTCTATCTCCCAGGCCAGAGTGCAGTGGCGCAATTGTAGCTCACTGTAACCTCCAATGTCTCGGCTCAGGTGATCGTTCACCTCTCCACCTCAGCCTCCCCAATAGCTGGGACTACGGGTGTGTGCCACCGGGGTGGGCTAATTTTTTTATATTTTGTAGAGACGGGGTCTTGCTATATTTCCCAGGCTGCTCTTGAACTCTTGGCCTCAAGCAATCCTCCTGCCTTGGCCCCCCAAAGTGCTGGGATTGGATTACAGGTGTGAACAATCAAGCCCAGCTTCCTTTTCACTTTATAAAGTTAATTACACTAGAGGGATAGTAGACACCACAAACATGAAGGTGTGTTATCTCTTTCCATGCTATTCATATTTCTTTGGAAGACGTTTTAAAGTAAAGAATGGTCTTTGCATGGTGATCATTAAGAACTGTTGACCTCAGATGAACAAGATATTTGAGACTCCTTGACACTCTTTAAACCTCACTATTTGCATTTCTTTATCATCATCATGGTACTGCTACACTAGTCATCCTTAAACAATTGGCAGCTTAGGTATTGATCCTGCCCCATACAACCAGATCTGTTCAGTCTTCCTCACACCCTTGTTGGGCTCTAACGTAGACTTCTTGATGATCTCAAAACACAGAAGAACATGCCTCGATGGCATTGATGGCTTGGAGAAATTCAGGCAATCACAATCATTATAATGGAAAGTAAACCCTTGAGTGGAGAGGGGAAAGGTGATGAGGTAGTGGACAGAGGTCATGAAGTCAAAGGAACTTGTGTACAGATACAAAGTTGCTAGGACAATGTTGCACCTCAAGTATTGGGTTCATGCATGAAAAAAATAGAAATCTGCATATTCAAGAGGAAGAGATCCCAATGTGTAAAGGTGAAATGTATGCAACAAAGGTACAAGAATTAACTGGGGAAGGGCACATGAAAAACAGATGGCAGTGCTTGCAGCTTTAAAATTTGCTATTTAGCTCCTAGTTCTAGTACTATGACCAGCTAGAATGCAAATACACAAAATCAATTTTTTTAAAAAACTGTGCTTCCTTAGCAGTGCAGAAGCTTTTTAATTTAATTAGATCCCACTTATTTATTTTTGTTGCTGCGGCAATTGCTTTGGGGTTCTTCTTCAAGAATTCCTTGCCTAGGCCGATGTCTGAAAGGGTCTTCCCAACATCTTCATTTAGAATTCTTAAGGTTTCATGCCTTAGGTTTAAGTCTGTTATCCATCTTGAATTGATTTTTGTGAGAGGTGAGAGGTGGGGGTCTAGTTTCAGTCTTCTGCATGTAGCTTTCCAGTTTTCCTAGCACCATTTATTGAAAAGAGATTCTTTTCCCCAGTGTATGCTAAGGAAATTATCATTAGAGTGAATAGACAGCCCATAGAATGGGAAAAAATATTTGCTCTCTACACATCTGATAAAGGGCTGATAACCAGAATCTATCTAGAACTCAAAAAAATCAACAAGAAAAAATCAAACAACCCCATCAACAAATGGGCAAGGGAAATGAACAGAAACTTTTCAAAAGAAGACAGAATAATGGCCAGCAAACATATAAAAAAATGCTCAACATCTCTAATCATTAGAGAAATGCAAATCAAAACCACAATGAGGTATCACCTAACCCCGGTGAGATTGGCCTCTATTAAAAAAACACAAAACGACAAATGTTGGCGAGGATGTGGAGAGACAGGAACAGTTTTACACTGCTGGTGGGACTGCAAATTAGTGCAACCTCTGTGGAAAAGAATTTGGAGATACCTCAGAGAGCTAAAAATAGAAATACCATTCGATCCAGCAATAGCACTATTAGGCATCTACCCAAAAGAGCACAAAACATTCTACGATAAAGACATCTGCACCCGAATGTTTATGGCACCACAATTCACTATTGCAAGAATGTGGAAACAACCCAAGTGCCCGTCAATCCATGAGTGGATTATCAAAATTTGGTATATGTATACAATGGAATAGTACTCAATCATAAGAAATGACAGTGATCTAGCACCTCTTATACTTTCCTGGATTAACCTTAAGCCCATTATCCAAAGTGGGGCACCACAAGAGCAGAAAAACGGGATCCATTTGTACTCACCATCAAATTGGTACTAACTGATCAACACTAGGTTGATCACATGGCAGAAATACTCTCTAGGGATTAGGGGGATGGGGGGGCAAATCTACAACTAAAGGACACGGGGAGCACTAAAGGGAGGAAAGGGCATGCCTTTAACCCGCACTTGGGTGAGGCAAAGACATAAAGTGTAACTATAATGCTTGTACCCTCACAAAACCCTGGAATAATAAAAAAAAATAAAAATAAATAAAACACACACACAAAAAAAACTGCTTCACTAAAGCAAAATCAATGTGTACAATAAATGTTCTCAAAAGTTTCATGTCAGATAGAGTGTCCAACAGGAGATGGTTTGAGACCATTGCAGTAGAGTTACTAGAGGAGAGAACAAGGAGGTCACTGAAAGCAGCAGGGCAAGTATTTATTCATTTGCTCAACAAATGTTTATGAAGCACCTACTATGCCGGCAGTATGTTAGGTGAGGAATATATAGAAAAAATAATACATAGTATTTCTCTTAAGGAGCTTACCAGCTGGAATGGGGAGTCTGGGTAAGAGATAACCAAATAAACTCTAATTATAATACAAGGTAATAAGTATATAATAGGGAAATCATAGAACATTATGAGATTATGCAAGAGGGGCATCCAGTTCAATCTTAGGGGTTAAGAATAAAATCCTCAGAGGAAGTAATAACTGGACTGAGATAGGAAAGAAATGTAGGATTTAACTAGTTAAGTGTGTAGAACTTGATCTAAGCAGAGGGAAAGTCATGTACAAAGGCCCAGAGACAATGGAGTACCCAGTGCGTTTCCAAGATGAATCTGTGTGCATGGATGAATTTGAGTGAGGGGAGGCATAATAAGGCAAATGCAGTAGCAAGCAGAAGTCAGAATATAAACAGCACTGGAACGCGTAAGTTGAACTTTACCATGAGAGCAATGAGGAGCCATAGAGAAGTGTTGAGCAACCTTAGTTAAGCAATTTCTTCTGCTTCTTTTCAGAAATATAGTAATGCTTAGAGCAGGCCACAGGATGAAGTGTACACTTTAGCAGATATATGAAATTTTCCCCCATCGCTCAAAATCTTGATTCACTCTGCCAACAGCTCTTACCCCACGTTATGATAGTGATAAAATTTTGTCTGCAAAAAGTAAACAACTTAGTTAATTTATGCCATCACCCATACAGCATGTCTCATCAATCTCCAAATACTATCTTAGGAACAATGTTGCTGCAGTAACTTCATCAGACTGCCATAGAGGAAATTACAGTAGTCCCCCCTTATCTATGGGGGATACATTCCCAGTGGATTTCTGAAACCATGAATAGTACCAAACCCTACATATACTATGTTTTTTCCTATACATACATATTATGATAGTTTAATTTATAAATTAGGCATAGTAAGAGATTAACAATAATAACTAATCATATAACAATTATAACAATATACTATTATAAAAATTATGTGAAAGTGGTCTTTTTTTCTCTCTCTCTCAAAATGTCTTATTGTACTGTACTTATCTATTTTTGGATCGTGGTTGACAGTGGGTAACTGAAACGGTGGAAGCTGAAACTGTGGAAAGCAAAACCACAGATAAGAAGGAACTATGCCTATTCTGAACAGTCGAATGTCAAAGCCAGTTTACAGCAGAATAGTATTGAATGTCAATTCTCCCCATTAAAAACACTAGAAAAATCTATGGAACGAACAAAGCTATGCTTATTAGACTTATTGCAGTAAAGAAGAACATCACCTTAAGAGTGTCTTATCAATGTCTCAAAATGTAAAATTAGGGCAAGATATTTATGGGGTTTTAGGGTCTTGGCTGAATATTTTTAAGGTGGATCTTGCAAGTAGGAAACTGGTCGAGATTGGGAAGAGGTTGTTTTGTGTTTCATGTTTTTTTATTTATTAGCTTTGGATTGGTAGACACAGTGAGGCAGGGGTCTTGAAGCAAATCTTGATAAATAAATTAGTCCTGATAAGCAAGCTGTTTCATTAACTTACAGCCTTTTCTTCTACAAGCAGGTATTTCTTGAAAGAAACAGCTAAGTTATCTTTACCTGGTACCAACACTGTTTAAAATAAGGACTAAAAAGAATGTCTAGTCCCAGTATTATACAACATAGGGACAAGGAATATTGGTGGTTTTAGTTCTCAGTAGCCACATAATTTCTTTTGACCACTGTGGAGACAAAAGTGATTCCATTTTGGGTGCTAATCCACTGTGTTGACTCTTGATTAACCTCAGTCCCAGGAGTGCCTCCTGATTTCCACTTTGTTTACTGTTCCTAGTGTAAGAACATGTATTCACCATAAATTCTGCTCTAGGTCAAAGCAACATGGATTTTATTGCGCAAATTGTAGGCTATGACGTACATAGCATTCTTGCCTGTTCTGGAGGGTTGCCTTTAATTGTCCATGTACAGCATATACCCCCTTTCCCTCTGGTATACAAGCCCCTAGTCTAAGAGGTAACAGTGCAGAGATCTACCTGTTTTGCTGCCACCCAAGACCACCCTTCTGTCCAAAAGTTCCACAATAAAACACCCTCTACTGACAAACTGGATTTGTCTGCCTCATTCTTTGGTTTCTCTGCCCCTTCTGAATTTGGGGGTTGCTCTGCACATACAGCCCTTTCATGAAACCACCATGGTCCATTTAACCAATAAAATCCAGAGCAATAAATGAGAAGAAAGAATAGTTATGCAAGATAATACATCCATCCTATCAGCAGCTGCTGCCATGAATTGAAAATGGAATAAAGATAAAATTTATAAGGAAGGATATAGAAGGGGATAGTACAAGACGACTACCTTTTCAGTAAAGTTCAACATGTTACAAACACTCAGCTGGACACGAGATTATGATGAGATGTAAATGAGAAAAGATAGGGAGGTACTATCATTATCTTTCAGTGAAATTTCTAAAGAATGAAAATAATACAACATCCCACTTGTTACAAACACCTCACATCTCTTCATCTAAACTTCCTAAAATATAACATGAGAGCTTTCCTGGTCTGGCCTCAGCCTTCAATACTCTCAGAAAACATTAATCTACACAAAGTCCCCCCAAATACATGTTGCTTTTCCAGAGCTCTGAACAGTAATGTGCAGTTCCTTCTGCCTGCAGTGCCTCACTGTTCTTCCATATTCTTTCCCACCCACCTGGGTAATTCCTATATATCTTTCAACAGTGAGCTTATGTATCATACATTTGAGAAAATGTCCTCAATACCCCACAATTATGTTGAGCTCTGTGCAGCTCCGCTTTGTTCCTGCGGCATCTGGTGAACACCTAGCTCCCTTAGCAGAGGGCACACTGTGTTGTGTAATAATTGCTATCAAACTTGCCTCTCTCCCCTACTAATCTTTGAGCTTCCAAAACCCAAGGACTATGCTTTGTTCATTCTTATATTCCCCAGGGCTTTTCAATATGACTGCTGTTTATTTTTACTAAACTGTTTTTATTGAATGTAGTTGGAGGTATGTGTCCTACATGAAAGGATATCAACCAGAATGGGTTTAAGTGAATTTTCAGTACATATATTTTATATGTATGTTTTATATTTTGAAAATTTTTGAGAATTATTTCTGAAAAAGATTTTATGGAGCTTTCTGAATTGTCATGAACCAAATGGAAAAACATTGACTCTTCAGAAAACTAAGCTCACTCCTTATGCATATCATGATTTAGCCTGTGTAGGGCTTTTTGTCAACTCAGAACAGTCAATTCTAATTAGTGTAAATCCAAATATTTTGCTACCCAAGCAAGGGAAATGATGATATCCAATTTGGAAGATAAATCTCTGCAGGAAATATTATCAATGTTAAACAATTGATATGCTAATAGTAAAAATAAAGACCACACATTAAGAATCACAACCCAGACCTCAAGTAGAGAACAATCACTTGATAGGATTGCCCAGAGAGTAATCATAAAACAGTTTGTATAAATCTCTCAATGATATTTTAGATAATGTAATCCATTAGATAAAGCTAACAACTACCTCCAATTCTATTACTTATATATAAAATCTTTTTTAAATGATTAAAAAAATGCACCTGTAATTGTAAAACAACCAACATGTTAATGTACATTCGTGTTAGGCTTTTCCTTTGAAAACCTTTCCAAGGTCTAATGGAAATGAGCACTTTACAGCTGATAATAATAATCAGCCTTTGCCCTTCCTGGATCCACTCAGCTCTCATCATAGTGCCCTTCACCTGTACGTTCAGTTTTGTCTGGTTCATCAACATCACCTGAGCAGAGAAGGAACTGTATCAGATACCTGTACCTTCCCTTAACACCTGGTATCTGGCATGAGACTGGGTTGAGTTTCCTTTCCACTGGCCCCATGTTCAGTCCATTGCCCGGTCGTCACCTCAGCTTTTGGGCAGCAGTCCAGTTTTCTGCTGTAATCCCAGCCCACTCTCAGGATTCTTAACAATGCAAGGCTTGAGAATACCCTATCTCCAGGATTTGGGATGTACCCAGTGTTACCCAGACACTACCTACATACTGAAGGTTCACCTAAAACTTTACCCTGTGAAACACCACTGGATATTGTCTTAGACGGTTCAGGCTTCTATAACAAAATGCCATAGATTGGGTGGGTTAAACAATCAAACTTTGTTTCTCACAATTCTGGAAGCTGAAAAGGTGCTGGCCGATTCCGTTTCTGGTGAGAGCTTTCTTCCTGGCCTCATGAAAGCTGCCTTCCTGCTGTGTCCTCACATGGTGGAGAAAGCAAGAGCTGGCTCTCTGGTGTCTCTTCTTAATAGGACACTAATCCCATAGGATCAGAGACCCAGCTTTATGACCTCACTTAACCTTAATCACCTCCTTGAAGGCCCTATCTCCAGAAACAGTCACATTGGGGGTTAGGGCTTCAACACATGAATTTGGGAGAAGGGATACACAAGTCAGTCCCCAGCAGATACCATCACTAATCTAAATCAAACCTAAGTTCTCCATGTACATTCAAGAACAACAATAACAACAGCAGCAATGTCTACTATTTATAAATACTTACTTTCACCAGATTGTTTTTAATTCTTAAGATATTTCTAGAGCAGATATTCCGTTCCCCTACTTTGCAACAGAGGAAATTGAAGACTTAAGATGAAAATCTCCCAACCCAGGATCTTTCCACTAGATGCCCTCTTACACCAAAACTATAGTTCAGATTACTGACCAACCCCCAGTTATCAGAAATGAAATATTTTAGAAAGGCTTTTTGGAACTTAAAGGAAAAGCAGTATATAAAAAATATAACAGCATGATTCATAAAGGTAAAAGAAATTCTGATTACAGAATTTCAGTCAGAATCAAAGGCGTTTTAAAATCATAAACATTTCAGTTCTGAAAGATTGGCTTTCATAGCACAAATAGCTAAAACAATGTGGCCGTACTGAAAATATTATTTAATATACTCAGTTATCAGAAATGAAATATTTTAGAAAGGCTTTTTGGAACTTAAAGGAAAAGCAGTATATAAAAAATATAACATGATTCATAAAGGTAAAAGAAATTCTGATTACAGAATTTCAGTCAGAATCAAAGGCGTTTTAAAATCATAAACATTTCAATTCTGAAAGATTGGCTTTCATAGCACAAATAGCTAAAACAATGTGGCCGTACTGAAAATATTATTTAATATACTCAAAATTAAAGTTTTTACTGATAGGGATTTCACAATGGTAAAAGGAAAAAAATCCTCTTTTTTCATGTTTAATAAAAAATATTAATGCATTTGCTAAATGAAATCTATATGTTGCCCCTTCCTGTCTATTGTTTTAAAGGCAGGGATGAAAACAAAAGTATTAAACTGAGGCCTTGAGGTATGGGGAGAAGCCTGACTACTGTTGCTAAGAGACAGAAACTTCAAAGACAGAGTCCAGATTCTGTGATCATGACTCAATAAGATTTTCATTTCCCGTGTTTATTACAAGCTAATAAGGCTCCTCAAAATCAAACCTACCAGCAATATGCTAGGATGTTAAAGGAGTTTAATTGCCAGAGAAAATCCAAACCTGGCCAAGAAAGCCCATGATTACTCAGCTCCTAAAGCAATTCCCAGACTTGCCAACAGACTGTGTTCAGCTAAACCATGATGTAATTAAGTAGGACTCCAGACTGTAAATGACAGCATACTGCTTAAACAATAAAACGGTATCTTGAGGTCACTCAGCTGAAAATTACAGAGGTGACACGGAATTGAGGCCGAGCTAGACAAAACATGCAAACACTATCATGCAGCTATCTCTCACTCTCTACATGTAGCATACATGGGGTCCCCACCACCCCAAGACTCTCAACCCACCAACCTGAAAGTTGTAAGAGACCGGCTCCAAAACCTCTGAAAAGGAGTTCTGAGGAGGAGTGTGACATTATGGCTTAAGGTCATATGTCCATCCCTGCATCTGGGAGAAGAAAGGGAGGGGTGGGAGGTCCGGTAGGCAGAAGATGTAGTTACACCTAAGACACACAGAAGGTGTTTCCTTTAGAGAGGCCAGGTTCTGTGATCAGAAGAGGACTCTACGCTAGGAGACAAAATAAATAGAGATCTTTATACCTCAGAAGGGGAATCTTTATCTATGCCACTCTCAGGAATAGCCACTGGTGACCACAGAACAGAGAAATACTCCTGGCAAGAAGAGCCTGAAAAAATTCAGTCTACCCTGATGAAGGAAATCAGCCCACTACCAGAGTAGAGAGAGCCTTGGTGTGCCTAACTAGCAAATGCAATACGTCCTGGAGGACAGCACTTCACTGTATTCGTTCCCTTCTACAAAACAGAAAAAAAAATTTTTGTTATAATTAAAGGTGGATGAAGACAAAGTGCACAATGTCATGTGTAAGTTTATAAGGAACTAGATTTATTGGGAAAGCATACAATTCAAGGATTAGAATTAAGAGGTACATAGTCTGCATTCTTTTATCATCACAAAGCGAGGTCTACAAAAATCAGCTTGGCATACTGCTGGACATGCCACAGGTCCCTGTCCCCTAGGTGAGGGATCCTGACCTTCTACTGTCTTAAAATGCAATCATGATAAGTTTTGGATAAGGGGTATAAAGAGAAAGGCTTTAGACAGTAAATTGTATGTGTATAATGGCCAGGAGTTATCTGAGAATGGCAGCTGCCATTACCTGATAACTCCTGAGTGGTAGGCTGCTGCTGCCACTGCTACTACTGCTAGGAAAGGATCCTTATTACTGTGGATAACTGGGTTCAGTCACAGCCCTTCCTTTCTAGGGTAGGGGAAGCCTCTGTATGGAAGTTGCTGAATAACTAACTACTTCTCTTCCAACATTAAATTTGTCATCTAGCCTTCAGTTGCAGAGTCAAGAAGAGCCACATTCAAACCTGACCAGATGAAATAAATATTACTCAGAGATGTTGGACTTGGAACAGAGTAGAGAAACCAGATGTTATTGTGAGTTTGTCTCCCTTCGGAGAGGGTTTAAGTGTGGGCTTTTGCTGTTGTTCTTGGTGTTGAATGTGTGGGATAGTTTGTAATGCGATTTGGGGCATTCCTAGAGCTGTAATACTGAAATGAAGGTTTGCTGTAAGGATCAATCAGTGAGTGGCATGCTGAGTAGCTCAGGCATGGCAAGGTGTGGGCGGCAGCAGCTATTGATTTGGGCTGTCTCACAGGGTTTCCGTGGGGATGTTTTTTCCCCATCCTCCTCCTCCTGGGAAGAAGCCCAAGTAGGTCTGGCTATTTCTGTTCCTTTTTCTGTAGATACAGTGATTGAGGGACCCAGAGGCTGATGTGTAGCCCGAGCAGCTGCGATCAGAATCATTCCCTGGAATTAACTGCAAAAGATATCTTGTCACATCTCTGCTCAGAATCTTACAATAACTTCCCATTAAAATTAAATCCGAACTTCTTACTATGGCCTATGAGAACCTGCACGATCTAGCCCCTGTTTCTATGGTCTTATCGGCTTCCTCACCACTTGCCACCCAGCCCCTGTCAGCACATTCCAGCCGTACTGTTGTTCTTGTACTTCCTGTAACATGCCAAGCTCTTTTACACTTCAAGGCTGTTTTCTTTGCCTCAGATTTTCTTCCTTTGGACTCTTTACATGATGATTCTTGTTTTTCTTGTAACTTAAAAAAAAAAACCTCAAACTTAGAGAAAAGTTACAAGAATGGTAAATTGAATTTCTGTACAGCATATTCATCAATTGCCATATTTTGCCCCATTTGATTTTCATTATCTATTTTTATATGTATATCTTTTTTCTGAACCATTTGAACTTAAGTTGGAGACATGCTCTTTATTCCTAAATATTTCTGTGTCTTTCCTAAGAAGAGAGACATTTTCTTTCAAAACTAGAATGAAATTGTCAAAATTAAGAAATTTAACATTGATACAGCACTGTTACCTAATCTACTTCCATGTTTATATTTCATCAATTGTCCCATCAATGGCCTTTATAGTGATTTGTTTTCCAGTTCAGTAACCCATATAACATTTCATTGTTATATCCCTTTGGTATCCCTCTGGAAAGGATTTTTCAGGTATTTTTTTAAAAACGAGTTCTCACTATATTGTCCAGGCTGGCCTTGAACTCCTGGCCCTCAAACGATCTTTCTTCCTCAGCCTCCAGAGTAGCTGGGACTACAAACATGTGACATTGTATCAAGCTCTTTATTTTTCTTGAAATTCACATTCTTGAAGAGGAGAGGCCAATTATTTTATAAAGTGTCCCTCAACTTGAGTCAGTTTAATGTTTCCTCCAGTTTAGATTATCATGCACTTTTGTAAGGAATAACACAGAAGTGATACTGTATCTTCTTACATGCTGATATCTATCATATCAGCATATAATGTCAGTCTGTCTGTCCCAATATAAGCAATGATAAGTTTGATCATTTGAAAATAATGTAGGCCAGTTTTTTCCACTAGTGAGTTACTATTTTTGCCCTTTGAATTTAATCAGTAATTTGTGGGGAGCTATTTTGAGGCTATATAATATCCTATTCCTCATCAAACTTTCACCTCTAAGTATTGTACCTACTGATGATTTTCAAACTCCATCATTTTTTATATTTATTAGTTCTCATATTACTGGAAGGAAGAGCATTCCTTTCCTTCTCCCCCATTTATGTACATACGTATATATTCTAATATGGACACATAGATTATTTTACTTAATCATTATTATCATTATTTGATGTTCAAATTGTCCCAGTTTTGTTCAGTGGAAGATTCTACAAACTGGCCAGTATGGCATTTTGTTATGCCTTCATTATTCTTTGAGATCTTCTTTACTTTCTGGCATCATGAGATGTTCCAGACTCATTTTGTACTTTTTTTGATCCAGCCTGGAATCTGCTTTTTCTCCAAAGAACCACCATTCCTTTTAATGGTATTTAGCAAACAAGATGTGGGCACTAGGTATACTCATTGCTACTGAGATATCAGAGCATCTAGATCCTCTTAGCATACAGATCTGGGAAATATAAATATAAAATATTTATATATATACATATACCTGTAAATCTATTAAAAGCCTTGAGGCCAAAATGACAACTCCATTTTCAATCCAGTACTACAGAGCACTTTCTAGTCTTTTTTTTTCTTCCATAATTATAGCTCCTCCTCTCTTTTCCAATAGTGGGAAACTTGGCTTTCATTATCTTCAATACATATACTCATTTGCTTATGCCTGGAATACACAGAAAGTATTTTCTGGATTCTTAACTCATGGCACTATGAAAAGCAAGCCTACCGACTTAATTTCAATATTGTTTACAGTTCATTTGTAAATAAATTTACATGCAGTGAAATGCAAAAATACAAAATGTATAATGAATATGTTTTGACAAATGTATACACTCGGGTAACCCTACCCTATCAAGATATACACATTTCCATCATCTCAGAAAGTTCCTGGTACTTCTTCTCAGGCAAGTAATTCTTCAAAGGCATTTCTTCACCACTGATTGGTTTTGCCTGTTCTACAGTTTCATATGTATCTTGAACATTGTGAATGTTATATTGTATAGACTCTTGCTCCTATTTTAATCCTTTGGAGATCATTGATGTTTTTGTTTTAGCAAGCAACAAACCGGGGTATGTTCAGACTATATACTCTTTCTCAGCTTTTGTGAGCCCTGGTTTAAATCTTCATTCAGGTCCCTAAATCATTGCTATGCTGATTTGGATCTGTCCCGTGGATGTGTTATTTAGGGGTTAGGGGAAGACTTGTGTAAGCAGTTCCAACATCAGTTTAGTTTTCAAAGCCTTGGCTATGCTGAATTGGCTCTATTGCATGCATGCATGCATGCATAGTTTGTGTTCAGCTGAAACTTGTGCAGGTTTGTATACAATTAGGAGATCCTCTTCTCTAAATTTCTTCTCTCCAGGAGTCCCCATGCCCACCCCCATACTCTCAGGCTCAAAAAATGTTCCTTTCCCTTATACTCTATTCAGAAAAATACGATTTCTATTAGAGTTTTAGCTAATCACTCATGCCAGCACTAGGAACATATTATCCCATTATTACATGGTTTCCATTGTTTCTATTAAGAAGTTATCTATTAGTCTATTTATTATTGCTTTAAAAATAATATTCTTTTTTCCTGGCTACTTTTAATATTTTTCCTTTAACATTATTTTTTTTGTGTTCTTCTATGACATAAGTAGGTGTGGATATCTTTTTATTTATCTTCCTTGGGATTCATTAAGCTTCTTCAATCTGCAAATTGATATCTTTACATCGTTTCAGAAAATTCTCAGCATTTCTTCAGATTCTGCTGCATTCTTTCTCTGCATTCCATATGAAACTCTAATTAAACATCTGTTAGCTCTTCTTACTCTATAATCTATTTCTCTTACTCTTCTATTTTTTCTGTCCTCCCATCTCTCTGTGGATATTTTTTACAATTAGATAATATGTGCTGTGGATATTTCCTTCTGACATATTCCAGTTCACCAATTTTCTCTTTAGCTATACATAACTAAGCTAAAACCTCAGTAATTTTTTTAATTTTAGATCTAGAATCTCTAATTAGTTCTTTTTCAATCTGCAATAATATATTTTATCATTTCAAGTAACTTGCTAGAATTTTTAGATTTGTATTTTGATTCCTAAACCATTGTAAAATACTTATCTTACAAAGGATGTCCGATAATTCCACTATTTGGAGTACCTATGGGTATGTTTTTCCTAACTTTTTGCACTTATTCTTGTTTGTGTTATCTTTTCCGCTCAGGTATTTAATTATCTTTGATTGTATACTGACCACAGCATTTGAAAAATATTACAAAAACAATCTGTGGCCTCAGGTAATATTATCTTCCTCTAAAGTAGAATTTTGTTTGTTTCTACCAAGTACCTGGAAGTTCCAGCAATCTAAGATTACCTTAATCCAATTTTATGGCTTGACATTTTCTGAATTACTTACATGACTCCATACTCATCATCTATGTCTAAGAATAGGCTGATTTAGTTCTGGTTTTCTCTAATACCTAGGGTGCATCCACTTGGCTTTGCAACCCTAATTGTGAAGTTGTTCATTACATTCCCAGATTTTGGCAGATTCTCAAATCCAACTTCTGTCCACTTGCATCTCAAAAAATATCAGAGTGCTACTCACCCTCTCAATTGTCTCTTTCTAACTGGCAAATGCCTACAGAAAAATGCTGGGCTCACCTTTTTTGATTCGTCCTCTCCCAGATATTGTCTCAGAAGTTTTTCTACAACAATGCTTTTATAAAAGTTTTTTGTCTAAATTTTTAAATCTTCTTCTGAAGGAGAATTTTTCTGAATTAAGTTGTCCTCACCAAGCAACTACTTTTATTAAAAGTTGTAAAAATCAGACATAGAAACAAACATAGGGTATATGCCAAAACGGGATGCTTAGAATGGCTGTATGATCAGATCTTTAGTCAATGACCTTAGAGACAAACAAGAATTGAAAGCAAGAGTGATAGCCATTTTTCCCTCATTTAGTCTTGGCAGAACAAAGTTTCTATGAGAAATAATATGTTTGACCCCAAAATTTGTTACTGCTTGAGTCTTTCTAAGCCTGTGGCCAGGACAGTAGGCAGGTCCAGGAAGTCTAATGGTAGAAGAAAGAGTTAGCTTGAACTGTTTGACAATAGGAAATTACGGTTCAGAGAGGTAAAATCAATTCCCTAAATCCAAGTTCCGTGATTCTAAAGTCCAATTGTGTAATTATTATGCTTATAAAAAAAAAGAATTGCTTAGACAGATAGAAACTAAAGATGACACTATTACAACTGAGAAAAAAGATTGATACTAAGTGAAAAAGGCTGTTATACATTTGTAAAATTACTAGAATCAGAGGGAACTAGGAACAATGATGACTTGAAATTCAATTACTACCTTAGAACTTCTTATGCTCTAATTAATACAAAATTCAGTTCTAGCACCTGAAATGTGACTGAATCTTCAGACTGGGACTAAAGAGCTGCCTGATGAGGACTTTGAAAAGTGTATAGGAACAGATGACAGACTGGATATTTTTCTACTTTTAAATGAATTATATATCCCTTTTTTTAATGTTTCTGCAGGCTTGTCATATTATTACAACAGATTATAGTGATTTCTTTTTCACTGAAGTTTTTAGTACCAGCACATTTCCTTCCCAAAGTTAATCTCCTGAACAATTGAATTTAATCAGCAAATCTGCACTTTTGGCAGATTCCATCATACAGGTCCTATAATTAGCCATAAATTTTGTTGACAATTGTTTCATCTTCTTTTAACTATGGCTTCAAATGGAAACATTTGTTAAATTCTATTACCGATTAAGTAATGTCAGCCAGCTAATGGAAAGATTAAAATATTCTGTCATCTACATAAAAGTTAAGAATTCTAAAAATTAGTACTATTTATGGATTAAACTATTCTCACATTAACTCTTTGTATCAGATCAATGTCTTCACAAACTTGCACTAAAAATGTTTAAATTCTATTTAAGCATATATTTTCTTAGTCTTTAAAACATCACAAATATAGGAAATATTTTAATAGCTATCAAATATAATCATTAATATTTCTTACATCATGTCACTTCAGACTTCCAGAACTTACATATTTCTTTTTGAAAATTGTTCTTCATGGGAATTGTTATATAACCTAAAAGTCCAAGATCATAATAGCCCCTACCTGTATTATAAGCAAGATCTCAGGTTCCTTCTCCTTGAAATTCCCTCTACCTCGAAACACAGCATTCATACTCCCTTGTCAGTGCCCGACATTTGGTCTTTCTTAAATCGGGACTGCGATTCCCCTTCTATCGATGGGCCTCTACTCATGGCTCAGCTGCCAACAATTATGTAACTACTGAATCATCTCAGAGCTGCTGCAGCTGCCACCTCTCCCACACTAGCCTCTAAAACAGCAGTTCTCAATTTGGCTGTATACCAGAATCACCTGAGGTGCTGGCATTCCAGGCACACCCTGGCCCAATTAAATCAGATTTTCTGGAAGAGAAACTCAAGCAGAGTTATTGCTCTCTCCTCTCCTTTACAAGCATGAATACAGATTTTTTTTTTATTTTTTATGATTTTGGGTACATAATAGTTTTATAGATTTACAGGGTACATTTGATGTTTTGATACAGGCATACAATGTGAATTAATCAAATCAGGGTAATTGGGGTATCTATCTCCTCAGGAATTTATTATTTCTTTGTGTTAGGAACATTCTATTTTCACTGTTTTAGTTATTTTATAGTATACCCTAACTTACTGCCAAATACAGTCACTTGGTTGTGCTATTAAATATTGTTCATTCTATCTAACTACTTAACTATATTTTCACACCCATTAACCATCCCCACTTTATCCCCCACCCCCACCCCTCTGCCCTGCTACCCTCCCCATCCTACAATAACCATCATTCTACTTTCTGTGAGATCAATTGTTTTTAATATTTAGTTCCCATACATAAGTGAAAACATTCGAGATTTGTGTTTCTATGCTTGGCTTATTTCATTTATTAATAACATAATGTTCTCCAGTTCCATCCATGTTATTGCAAATGGCAGGATTTCATTTTTTTATGGCATATAATATTCCATTACTGATTTGGAATATTGCTCGCATCATATACGCAATGCTTACATAGCATGTTTCTGGGGTTTTTTGCTTTGGTTTGGTTTGGTTTTTGTTATGTTTTTGAGACGGAGTCTCGGTCTCTCATCCTGGCTAGAGTGCAGTGGCATAGTCATAGCTCACTGCAACCTCAAACTCCTAGGCTCAAGCCATCCTCTTGCCTTGGCCTCTGGGAGTAGCTGGGACTACAAGCCTGCACCACCACACCTGGCTAATTTTCTCTACTTTTAGTAGAGAAGGGCTCTCACTCTTACTTAGCCTGGTCTTGAATACCTCAGCCTCCCAGAGTGCTAGGATTACACCTACCGCCCTGCCTGTTTCTGTTGATCTTTCTCTTCCTCTGCCAATATCAGGCAATTTTAATTTTAATTGTATAATTTGTCTTTACCCATTTCCTCTCTTTTTTTCCTCAGAAAAAAATGTTTTAGCTCTTCCCTAATATTTAGTTACTAAAATCAACTTTAGAGCCACTTGGAAAGTTGGGATTTCAATGGGAATTACATTCTATTTACATATTAATCTGAGAATGTATTTCTTTACAATATTAATATTTCACACCCAAAAACATCCACTTAAGATTCTTTTATGTTCCTCTGCTTATTTTGTAGTTTTCTTCAAAAAAGACTTGAACATTTCTGTCAGATTTATTCCTAAATATTTTCTAAATAGATTAAAAAAAACAAAGTAAAGACCTTGGCCATCCTGTCCTAGTTTCCACATATGATCTTATGTTCTTCAGTTGCAGATTCTCCTACACAATAGTTTTTAAGGATTCTAAACCCCAAGATGGGTAGGGGGAACTATTGTACATCAAAATACTAAATACTTGAATTAATGAAGCACAGTTATAGATTTTTTTCTCCAATATTTTCTGAATTTTCTTTATCTTGTCTTTATATTTAAAAATATATTTAAAATATGAATGAGGGACCTATCTAACTAAGACAGAAAAACTCTCACACTTTCCATTTATAACTTCGGTATATTGAGGGTTTAGGCATTTAACATTCTTGAAGATTTTTTTAAATGTGGTTTTTGTGTGTATGTCCATGTTCTCAACTAGACTATAAACACCGGGTGGCTAGGGGGCGTATCTCACATTCCTTACTTTTACATTCCTAGTTACACGGTTTTGCCATATCAGAACCACTTAGTGACAAATCATGGGTTGATTACATCTTCACATGCTAAATGACCAAGTCAACAATAATAATGTCAAATAATACAAAACAAAAATATTTTTGCAACCTAAGTAACCATTTTAAGAGCCATTGTCCCATATTATATATAGCCAGCCAGAAGGGTGTCAGTCTGAGAGAAAGGATTGTACCAAAGAAAGCATGTGTTCGTGGTGGCATTGGTCCTCACTTTTTGTTATACGCCAAAGCACAAGAAAATAGCCAAGAGTTTCATTTAAAAAGTGAAACCTCTAGTCAATAAATTTCAGAAAAGACAGATACAAATATGTATCATCTCTTGATTCTTGCTCTTAGTAGAGTTAAGGTGGACACTGACCAGACAATTGTTAAGTAATTGCACCTGCTGCTTATTAATATAACTTCTATTAGTTTAGCATTAAT
>NW_012152507.1:8477703-8496404 GCF_000956105.1 Propithecus coquereli | reverse complement strand
GGTCTCTCTCTTCACCTCTATGTAAGCCTCCTATGTAGTGATTCTGTGGGTCTTCGTAATGTCATTAAGCTGTGCTAGTTCACAATTGCAACCCCAGTACCAAATAAATGTGTGTGTTCACATTTTTTGTCTTGTGAAGACAGACTCAGAATATTCAGGACAATCCTGAAGTAGAATAATGAAATCAGAAAACTGACACCATTTGACTTTAAGATTTACTATAAAGCTATAAAAAGCAAAAAAGTGTGGTGTTGGCAAAAGAATAAACAAATAGAGCAATGGAACAGAATAGAGAGACCAGAAATAGACCTACACAAATATAGTCAACTAATCTTTGACAAAGAAGCAAAGGCAATTCAATGGAGAAAAGAGTCTTTTCAAACAATGATACTGAAACAACTGGACATCTACATAAAAAAACAATTAATCTAGATACAGACTTTATACCCTTCATAAAAATTAACTCAGAATGGTTCATAGGCCTAATTGTAAAATGTAAAACTATAAAACTTCTAGAAGATAACATAATAGAAGATATAGATTACCCTGGGTTTGGTGATGACTTTTTAGGTAAAACACCAAATCTACAAGCCATGAAAGAAAAAATTAATAAGTTGGATTTAATTAAAATTAAAAGCATCTACTCTGCAAAAGACACAAGACAATGAAACAAACACAGACTTGGAGGAAATATTTGCAAAATACATACCTGATAAAAGACTGTTATCCAAAATATACCAAGAACTCTTAAAAACAGGTGTTCAAGGAGAGGGAGGAAGGGAATGATGAAGAGGTAGTACACAAAAGATTTTTAAGGCAATGCAACTACTCTGTATTATACAGAGTGAATACATGTGAATACATGACAGTTTGCATTTGTCAAAATCCACAGAACTGTACAACACAGAGAAGCTTCATGTAATTTATGGACCTTAATAATGATGCATCAATATTAGTTCATCAATTATAGCACATATGCTATATTACTGCAAGATGTTAATAACTGGGTAAATTATAGGGAGCTATGGAAGAGGGGATATATTAGAGTCCTCTGTACTTTCTGCATATTTTTCTGTAAACCTAAAACTGCTCTAAAAATAGGGGCTATTAATAAAAACATGTAATCACGCCACATTCTATAATACCTTTTAATGCTTATTATTCAGAGTAGCCCTGTGAAATTAATTGGAACTCCATTGTAACCCTGCTAGTTCCAAAGAAAATTCAGTATAAGGTGCATCCATCTAAGTAATTTAGTCATCCAAGGTATTTCACTCACTATATTTTAAAAGTTTTAATTACAAGACCTTTTCATTACTTACTAGGTCCAAGATTTTATTGTTGGATGGGAAAAACTCTTGTAAACATCTTTCAATATTGAAGATGCAGTTACAACCATAAATCCCTACACAGGACTTATGTTAACATATCCCAACCCACCTAGTTTTATGCATATAACTCTTAAACGTTTGTCAAATAAATGACTGAATGAAAAAAAAAAGAATGAATGAATTTCTACATGGGTTGTATAGCAACGTAAGTCCATTCCACTGATTTCTGATGTTCATCTACAGCCAATAAATAAAGTGCATGGTATTCTTTGTTATTCTTCCTCTTGGATTCCATTGAGCAAAAAGATAATTATAAGCCTCATTTGTAAATTCTTTAATTCACCTTGCCTAAAAACTGTAACAGAAGACAGAAACTGTAAATCTGTTAGCATTTTAATTAGAAATTCAAATAAATGGGGATCTATTATCATGAATGTTTTAAGACTATAAATTTCACAACAAACCATTACATCTTGTTAATTAGATTTAAAAAAGAGGTTTCCTGACTGTTTACATAACAGTTGTCACAAAATACTAAGTAATACTTATTTGTGCCGCTTTGCAATTTGAGATTGCATCTGCTTCCTAAAAAGGCCAAAAAAACTCTAATATTATTAAACTCTAATAATATTAAAATTGTTTGATATAATAACTCCAAAACCTGCTTTGTAAACTTGAGGTTAAAAATGTTTTTATAGGGAACTAATTCGTTAGAAAATGTATTGTA
Organism: Propithecus coquereli; assembly: GCF_000956105.1. Lineage (NCBI taxonomy): Eukaryota > Metazoa > Chordata > Mammalia > Primates > Indriidae > Propithecus > Propithecus coquereli. Next base: position 8,494,346 of record NW_012152507.1, on the reverse strand, counting down.
GAAAACTGTGATTATTCACTGAAATTGCAATCTATGTTGACATAGAAGGTTAATTTTACCTTAGTGATAATCAGCTTATTATGAACTCAGATAGTTCAAATAAACTAAACAAGTCAAATAAAGATTATGTAGATTTTCTTAAAAGTAGAAAAATAGCTTAATGTCACTTCTAGTTGTAAAAATTAATTTTACAGATAAAAAGAAAATGGTTGAAACAAGTTTAAAATATAATTCAAAATCTCAATTGGCCTAGATTATTGGATATGCTGATCTGGAACAAAGAAAAGTGGTCTTGTTTGGAAATGCAGAGTAGAGATTTATGAAAATTTAGAATAGTGAGAGAATCCAGACCTGGGATAAGATCACCCAGGGATGATGTGGCAAGGGAGAAGAGCAGAGTAGAGAAGCTAGACAAAATCCTAAGCAATATCTTCATTTTAATGGGAAGGTATGAGAGGAGTCTATGAAGGAAAATGAGAAAGAATGGCCAGATCAGTGTTGAAGCATTTATGAACTTCAGCTGTAACTTCTTCCATCTCTCTATAATCACTTCCCTTTGTCATGTCTCAAAACTGAGACTACCGGCAAGTGAAAATCAGTGTGCCAGGCATACAGTTTCTCTTATCTAGAAAGGTTATATGGCATATGGTTAACAACACCAAATTGAAAATAAGCACAAAATATGGCCTTTTCTAATAGCCTTTTTGCATCATCGTCTGTCTGCAGCATAATTAATAAATCATTTAAAATGGACAGGAGAGGAAAAGGTCAATCTGTTGTCCCAAGTGCAGAAGCTGCCACAAATCTCCATGAAATTCAATGCAAAAGGTCATTGAAAGAGAAGCATATTATCTATCTTGTTAAATTTGTTGTATAATTCTTACTAAATTCTCCTTGACTTTCAAATTCTATAATTGGGTTGTTTTGATGGCAAAATATAGTGCTTTGAAACTAGAGGAATTAAATAAAAGGCTTATATTCTAATAACCATCACACTGATTGTAAAAGCTAGATCCTTGAGGGTTAGAACAGTGTCTGATATACAGTAAGACAGGCATTCTTCAGTATCCATAGGGATTGGTTCCAGAACCACCATAGATACCAAAATCCTCAGATGCTCAAGTTCCTTATACAAAATGGTGTAGTATTTACATATAACCTATGTACATCCTCCTGTATACTTTAAATCATCTCTAGATTACTTGTAATATCTAATACAATGTAAATGCTATATAAATAGCTATTATATTTTTATTTTTATTGTTTTATTTTTATTGGGTTTTTTTCTCCTCTATTTTCAATCATCACTTGGTTGTATCTTGCAGATGAAGAATCCATGGAAGGCCAACTATACTAAGTAAATATTCATTTAATGCATGAATGAAAGCTTCTGAAAGTATTTTTATTGCTCTTTGGTAATTTGGTCAGTGCTCTCCCTACAACCCTTCAATGTGAAGGAATCATAGGGTCTCAGAGTTGAGATGGGCATCTCATCAAACAATCCATGTGGTGACTCAACCCCTTCTCTAAGTCTAGCAAATCAGCTGTCTAATCAATCTTTTAGCTGTATTAGTGATGGAAGACTATACTTCTGGAGGAAGCCCGTTATATCTGGATACAACTCTAGTGGTTGATCCATAGGGAAATAAACAAAATATATTTCTGGCATGTTATCATGGGCTAACAGCAATATATAGCTGTTCACTGCTGAATTCCAAGTACCTAGAACAGTGTCTAGTATATGTGAGGCCTCTATAAATATTCATTAAATGTTATTCATTACTAATGTCCAATGTATTAATTACTAATATTAAACTATGCAGAGCCTTTTTCACATTGAGTCCCACAAATCACATTTTTCCTCATCCTCCATATTGGAGAGATTTGGATGAAAGGATAGCATCAAATATTTTAATAAATTTTATTTCATTAGATGGAATGTATCACAGTTATTCATACTTGAATTTTTAATGTTTATTTTTTGTCTATGCTATTAAGTGATAGGGATTAGAAAAGGGTACTCTAGTTTATAGAAAATAAATGTCCTATGTATCTACTTTTATTTTGAAGCTTTTTGTGCATTATGCTTTATAAAAATATTATGTAACTTTGTATATTGCCACAAACTAACAAGACATAAATCGTATCCTTGAAAATTAACTTTCTCTTCAGAATACAAACAGGGCTCTTTGTCAGCCCAAATCAGCTTTAGCCTAATTAAGTTAAATTCATACATTGCAGCTATTTTAGCAAGGATGATGACAATAGCATGATTTGAAGGCAACTTTGTCAACCTGTAGGATATATGATTAATGTTAACACATCAGTCATAATGACTATAAAAATAAAAGACAGTTATCAAAGACCAGGCATCTTCATAATTCAATAAAACATCATTACCTAGAAAGAGATTTTATGAAAACTTATTTAAGATAACCCTCCTATATTAGATATTTTAATATTTTTAGAGTATAATCATTATTGAACATTTTTCAACTCTCTACTTCTATTTGTCTTTGAGGCTTTTTTCAAGCTAGCAAATCATCTCTAGGTAATATAAAATGAATATTATGTATAAATATCTGGAATTTGTGTAAACAAAACAGATTATTTTTATAATGTGCTTACAGAAATCAATGAGTATTCATACTATAAACATTTCTAAATAATACCCTCAAAATAATTCTTCTAGTTTTAAGTACCAATCTGTATGCTAAAATGCATCAAATATCATCAATCTTGCTCAGCATCTCTCTTTATCATCTCATTGATCACTGAAGTACTACAGCAACCTACAGTACAAGAGTCATTTTACTAACATATAAAATATCTAAAGATTTAATTCCAAGTCCATGATCATGCAAATCTAAAAGAATAAATTGGGTGATTATTTTTTTTTAATTTTGGTTATGGAGTAGGTAAAATATTTGTAGGTAGATAAATATTTGAGATGAATGAATGAATGACCAAATTACACAGTCACATCAAAGGAACTAATAAAGTATTCAAATTCAAAGAGGTAAATGTTAATCTAAAAGGCATGTTATTGTTTAATATATGAAATATAATTTCCGCCATTAAGATTAGAAAAAAGGAGATTCTATTAAGTGGGGTACAAATATAGCTTAGAAAATTAATTCATTGGTAATTGATTTTTCCACACTGTATCCAATTTTGTGAAACTATCGGTAATAGATAGAAAAATAGCCTAGCCCTAAATACTTAAATGAAAACAGAAAATAATAGTGGGGCTTAATTGTATAATCAAATGCAGCATCTTGTTTTCAGTTGTCATGGAGCCCTCATACACTTCTGAGACAAAGATTTTTCTTTGCATACCTACAAGAAGAGCCTTATCAAACAAGTCTTTTATAAAAAATGGAATTTGTACATTCTTTGTCTCACATGTGTTCTGACAATTCCTTGTTACTTGTGTCAATTTATAATACCACACAGATCCACGTAGGATCTTTCCTTGTCATCCTCACAATGTATGAGGATATACAGATCAAACAGTAAAAGACAGTTGGAGCTCAGTCCATAGACAACAATAAGGTTGCTAAGAAGGCATATATTCTTTTAGATTGAGAGAGAAGACATTATGTATAAAAAAAGAATAAATAGGAGAGCTACTTGGCTGCTTAATATGAATACCATTTATTCTCTTAATCTAAGAATAGCATCAAATATCCATCATCTCTATTATCATTTACCAAAATACTATTAATGAAAAAGTAGATTCCCACTGCTATCCCATTTCTTTTCGGTAGTAACTGAAACCACATAACTGCCTTGGTCAGCTTGAAATCATCCCAGTATGATTGTGTTTTTTAAATAACTTTAAAAAAAATATGTCATGATTATCACTCATGTTTTACAACCATATTTAAAATTTTCTTTATTCAGAAAGAGATAAAACAGTATTCAAATGCTTGTCACTAATCTATTCAATATCCTTTACTTACCCATTCATCTCCCCTTTTCAGGTTTCACTTACCTGTTTCTTTAAATGTTATTAGTTCTACCATAAAATCTTGAAGATGTACTTGGAAGGGATTTTCAACCATAATTGATCTTTTTCTTGTCTTGATACCTTTAGGACTTATTGAAATGCTCCTATCCCCTTTTAGAACTGTCTCTAAATTGAAAATCTACAAATAGCATATAATTATAATATGAAAAAAGTATCTTTTGATTTAGGATGCTAATAGAAGGGCTAGTGCCCGCATCATATAATAATATGAGAAAGCAGCTTGGAGCAGTGAAAAAGGAATGCCAAAATCTGAGTGTATATATTGGCTCAACATATCATAAATACCTGAAGTTGCAAATCTTGACCTTGACAATCCCTCCCTTTGACAACAAATTCCTATTCTTTCAATTATCTTATTCTCCCACCTATTTCTCTATGCCCTCTAGTCCTTTAATCCTTCTTGTTAATATTAAAAGTAACATATTAATTCATAAAGTGTTACACATTATTTATTTAATTTTCTTAGCAATTCTATCTTCTTATTTCCATTTTAGAGACAATGAGACTCAGAGAAATTCAGAGACTTGCCCAAGATCACATGGCTAGGACTTCTAATATTAAGATAAATGGTTGAGAGAGCAGATAATTTATTCTTATCTTACATTTATCACATAAACAATAGGAAAAATATGTACTTTATAAAGAAGCAAATATAACCATCTTTGAAATAGGCAGGTAACCTTTTGGAAGATCACAAACTGTGTGCAAGCAAATTGTGTTCCATATATGGAAGTGCTGAAAGCTAGGAGCAGGAACAAGAGGCCTAGTAGAAAGATCTGCTGCTATAGCAGAATACTTGAGACTGGGCAACTTATTAAAAAAGAGAAATTTATTTCCTCACAGATCTAGAGTCTGGGAAGCCCAAGATCAAGGTGCTAGCATCTGGCAAGGGCCCTCTTGTGTCACCATGAGGTGGAAGCAGAAGGATAAGCGTGCCCACTCCTGAAAGCCCTTTTTATAACAGCATTAATCCATTCATGAACGTGAAGCCCTCGTGGCCTAATCACTTCTTCAAGGCTCCACTTCCCAATACTATTAGATTGGCAGTTAAATTTCAACATGAGTTTTAGAGAGAACAAACATTCAAATCATTGTACTTACTTACTTTCCTCATTACTCTGCCTTTATACATAGTCTCGACTTCATGGTCCTTCAAAGAAACCCATGATTTTCTTGCCCCCATATCTTCTACTTTGCTTAACTTGCAAATTGAGCAAAAAAAAGTAATCTTATGGTACTCATAGTCACCCTGGACCAATTAAATCAGATCCTCTGGCAGTAGTACTCATGTGCTGACATTTCTTTAAAAAAGCTCCTTGGACTATTCTACGAGAATAACTGCCCTAATTTATTTTTGTTTCAGAAAGGGCTAACTACTCACCAAAATTTATGCCTTGCCCTTCCGTTATATAAAGTTGTCACTGTGAAGCCGCTGCCTAGCTAGGGAGTCATTACTATCACCCCAGCTTATGCCCACCCATTCCTGCCCCATACCGAGGTAGGACCAAGTGACCAGTTCTCACCAATGAATGTGAACTGAAAGAATGTGCACAGCTTTTGAAAGACAGAAGCTAAGAAACAAGTGAGTATTCTTCATTCTCTCTTTTCCCAAGTGCTAACTGGATGCAGAGAATTCTAAGAGTTTAGCAGATGTAAAATCACAAGATGGAAGGAGCTTAGATCCAAGAATCACTCGAAGAAAAGTCATGCTTGCTGAGAGAGAGAGAGAGAGAGAGAGAGAGAAAACACTTATTGTGTGAAGCCTGTAAAATTTTGGGGTTTGATCAGCTAGAGTTACTCATATCAATAGAGAAATAAGCACCCCGAAGTGGGGTACTGCTGTCATAAAAACCTCAAATACGTGGCATTAAATTAGTGAGCAGAAAATAGGCATCAAGGAATTAACTGGAAAGATGCTGGAAAGATGGAATAGCTGTAAAATGTTTTATAAATATTACTTTCAATAAATTGGAAAGAGACCAAGTGCCTGGGAGCTTGCTGTTCTTATTTAGGGACAATTTTGCCTCCTGGGGGACATTTGGCAATGTCTGGAGACATTTTTGGTTGTCATAACTGTAGCAGGGAGGAGGTGGTAGGTAGATACAAGGGATGTTGCTAAAAATCTTGCAATGCACAGTACATTCCCCAACAAAGAGTTATGTGGACCACAAATAATGCTGAGGTTATGAGGCCCTGCTCTAGAGGAAGTGGCTGGAAGGAGCCAGAAAATTAATGTTCTTGTTCCTTGCTGTGTTTAATAAATGTTACAAGAAAAAGATGAGCTCAGAAAATAGTCAACTATAAGCAGAAATAAAAGGGCTCAGATAAAGTCCAGAAATTTGGGGGCTTTTGTAAGTTTCAAAAACAATTTCTCTCAACTGCAAACAGTAGGAAGGAAGGAAGACTGACAAAGCAAAACCTCAGTAAGATTTCTCAGTTAAACAAAGTGATTCATTCCCACAACTAAGATTAAATTGAGGCTTTTACTTTCCTGACCAAATTTATCTTTTCAGATGGTCTCTTGGATATTGAACTAATGTCTATGAAAATATCATGAGAACTACAAAACATCATGAAAATATTATTGTCAAGGCCAACTCAATTGTTGCCACTTCAACTTTTCATATCAGAATTATTATACCTCCTTATGTTACTCTTGTCAGTCTTTCATTTCCACTCCTTCAACATGTAACATTTAATTCATTCTCCCTTTTTTACATACCTGTTTCCTCTTTCCATTGTAAATCTCTTGAATGCAGATAGTCTTAGCCATGTATCCCATACATGGCCTAGAACATGCCTTACACATAGTATATAATGTTTGTTAAGTATATGTTTATTGAATATATACTACTTTGCAGAGCATTGATCCCATGGTCCTTGATCTCTAGATGATTACAGCCCAGTATTAAGAGACACAATCACAAAAATCATTTTACAATATGACAATTCTTACAGAATCTGAGGCTCTGTTGACACTCATTTTCATATTAGGTGGTACTGGGAAAGCAACTACCTTTTGAACATCCTTCCATCCCAACTTCTAAGTGCACAGGACTGCATGAGACTAATTACTGTGTAAAGTTGGCACTGCCTTCTATAGGCAAAACAGAGCGTATTTCTGACAAGAATAGTCTTGAGGGTTGGAATGATGATCTTTTAAGGAGGTTAGGGGTTTAAATCTAAGAAACTAAATTTTAGCACTTGAGTAGCCAAAGGGTACCAAAAAAATAAGTCACTACAACTGCCCACGGGAGGGAATGGTGAGAGGCAGGTGTACATGTGTACATCAAGAAAGGCTAAGAGGAGATATATAAGAAGAGAAAACAATTACCTACCTTGCTACTTCAGACCAAAGTAGTTTAGCTTTACTTAGGCAGTTAAATAATTATTTGAACTCCCTGGCCCATCTAGGTGGCTCTGACATTAGGAAGATGCTAATGGAGAGTTCACTATAGATGGGAAACAAAGCAACAATTTTCTCTTCCAGACTTAAATCCCGCTTCTCAATTGAAGATACAAATCATGGATCCAGACAGGGTGACTGGATCACATGCAGGTCATGGAAAAGGATGAAGTTACTCAGGAGCAGCAAAAATCAAGAAAAATACAGAGCTTAAAATGTAGAGGGTATGTGGAATAGAAGCCAATGAAGAAATGGATAAGCAAAATCAATCTTGGTGGTTTTCTTACACATCACATTATGTTGGCTGTTTTTTTTTTTTTTTTTTTTTTTTTTGAGACAGAGTCTCACTCTTTTGCCTGGGCTAGAGTGAGTGCCATGGCGTCAGCCTAGCTCACAGTAACCTCACATTCCTGGGCTCAAGCAATCCTTCTGCCTCAGTCTCCCAAGTAGCTGGGCCTACAGGCATGTGCCACCATGCCCTGCTAATTTTTTTCTATATATTTTTAGTTGTCCGATTAATTTGTCTTTTTAGTAGAGACGGGGTCTCGCTCTTGCTCAGGCTGGTTTCGAACTCCTGAGCTCAAACAATCCACCCGCCTCGGCCTCCCAGAGTGCTAGGATATGTTGGCTGTTTTATATGAGCTTACAATTGAACCAGATGGTTTTGCGTGTTTTAAAAAACATATGTTGTTTTTCCACCTTGATTGCAAGATGCTCAAGGACAGGAATATTTTCCCTTTTATAATTTCCTAAACTGACCACACCCAGCACAGTCTTAGCCATATAGTAAAACTCAATAAATTTTTGATTCACTGGATTTAAGCAACACAAAGCATTCTATTCTCCACACTACTACCCCCCTACCCCAAAAAGCAGAAATCTCCCAGAAAAAGCAACTTTCTAATTTCTCCTGCAGGTAAATCTCTCACAGAATTCTTGGCTACTAGAAGTGTAAGAAACATGGTGCTGTACAGTTGGCTTTCTGAAAGTATTGTGTCAAGGCATATCAATGAGAAAAATCTTGGCAAGACTAGTGAGAGAACATGAACCTATGGCTAATCTTTTAATGGAAAAATATAATGTCAAACACAATCTCTAGTGAAGCATTAATGGAATAGGAACTGGGAGCTAAGGATTTATGATCTTGGGGGCAGATACAAAACCCGAATAGCTTTTGGCATCATCTGCTACAACTACTGATCAAGTGCATTTAACCTGGCACTGATTTTTTAATATTCCATAGGTGAGAAAAGGTAAAAGCAGGGATCTTACAGGGCTCATCTAAGACTGAGCAGCACAAACTACTAAACCCGGGAATGTGATGCGGAAATGCATACCATTACAAAACACACTTCACTGCAGGCCACATTTGCCCTTACGTTTTCTTTCTTCTCCTCTAACCACACCCTACCCTATTTGAACTTAACCTCCACTCTCTTCCCTATATTGTCTCATTTGAGGATTCATTTTCCTTTGATCTCTGTATGGATCCGAGTTACACATGTGCTTGTGCTTTTGAGAGTAGTAGTTTCCAATATCTTTGGTCCAACAAGGCTTCCATGTTGGTACTCTGTTGTGCCAGGTCTTCAATTCTCTTTGACATTGCCTCATGAACTTATGAGAAATGCTTACATGAACTGTTCATTTTCCCAATGCTGGGTTTTAAACTGATGAAGTGAGAAAGGATCCTGAGCATGGCTAACCAGAAACCACAAAACAGATAATCCAAGTCAGATACCTGGGTTTAAATTCTAACCTGTAGCCAAGTAATCTTCAGCAATTAAAAGTGTGAGCTAAGCATCAATACTTTCACTAAATTCATAATTACAGGATTAAATGACACAAGGACAATGCTTAGAACACAAAATAGCATTCAATAATTGGCAGCCTTTATAAAGAAGAGTCCAAAACAGAACTGCTAGCCTACTAGTGTTGCCAGATTTCAGAGAATAGCTATAAACCAAAGAAAGAATAGTCTCCCATCTCTCACCAGCTAGAGAAAAAGTCATAAGATTAACACTCAACACCAAAAAACAGTGAACCTTTTTTTACTAGATATTAAAATTTAAAACCACACAGCTTAACAGTAATGTTAATTTTACCACTAGGTGGCAATGATAACAGCCGCATTTCACCGAGATGAGTAATTTCAAAAACAGTGAGCAAATCCAGACAGAAATTCCAAGCTTCTTAGTACATATTTTCACCATGTATATAGAAAAATTCTTCCATATACAATTTAATTTATAGTAGGATGTGTAATTATCTGATTCAATATGTATGTTAACTTCAGATGCTTTTTCCCCACTCTATAGTGAGGCAATTTACGCAATGAACACAATTTTTAAACACTTTTATTACAAGTATTCTGAAAAATCTAGACATAGATGTATCTATATATTATGAAGATAACAGAATTTATGGAAAGCTATAAAGTTTAAAGTTTTATCATTCTAAGAAAGGCACTATAAAATATTAAGTATTTCAATGAAAAAGTTAAACCTTTTAAAAATGATGGCGAACAATTCTATTTATTTTTTTAATTTTGGGCCAAAAGATGAAATACGTTGGAAACACTTTGCTTTTAAATTGCAAATTAAATTAATACTAATATATGCAGTCTTTTCAATGTTGAATAATAAATTTTGTTAAGAAAATTTATCAAAATTCTGACTTAGATTAAATTTTAGATAAAATAATCCCTTCTTATAAGTGTCAAAATAATAAACAATGAAATTTCTTAGCATCTGGTACTTTCCATAATTATTTCTGCTTTCTTCATGAAACAGGATACAAACATATGATATTTAAAATAAAATCTCTATTCTTCTCATTTCTTCTTATTTTCTTAGCAAATAAAAGGGCTAGGTATGATAAAAATCTTTGAAATTATAGATAACATTTCCAAGAATGCAGTAAAAAACTAACAAACAAAAAAACTAAAAAAAAATGACTTATCAAATTTCAAATTCTCAAGATGTTGTTTACGCAAATATAAGGTAGGAGCTTGTTTCACATGTAATATTACAAAATCTGTGCTATAACTAGATGAATAAATAATAAACCTATACTATTATCCAATTCATAATAAAAAGAGCAAATTAAAACAAGCCTATTTCCTTTGTTCCCCTAAAGTTCCCCAAATTTTTAATTCCCAGTTTCCTACAAATGAATTGATCAGAATGCTATATATATATATATATATATATATATATATATATATATCACTTTTCCAGTAGTTTCTCTCATTCAGCAATCATTTCCTATATTTATTTCATTTCCAGAATAATTTCCTCCTCTTGCAACCCACACAAATGTAAGACAAGTATGTTTCTAAATTATTTTCATAATTCAGAGATCATTATTCCCCCATCATTACTGGATTTCATTTTTGAATTTAGATCATTCTGAAATCTAACAATATAGAACTTTCTTATCCTGTCATCCTACACAAATATACAAAAACAACCATTTAAGATGGTTAGCACAAGCAATGATTATTATGGCGGCCCTCATAAATCAAGCAAAAGATTTTGGGAAAGTGCTCAAACTGTTCACTATTAACTCTAACTTTGGCTAGAAAATTCAGGAAATGTCACTGTTGTAGAATGGATAATTGCAGATTTACAAAATTGAATACATGTGTACACATAATTTATATCTATACAGAGTCAGCTTCTGATTATCTGCACAAAGGGACAGAAGACACAGATGATGAAAACACATAATTCTCAAACCACTTTAGATTAATTTTTGTATCTGTATTTCACAGGATGTGAGAACTCATGACATAAAAAAAAAATTAAGCCATATTGCAAAGAGGTTAAGTGTCACAAACAAAATCACCAGAACAATGATAAAATTTTTTTTTTTTGAAATGCCATTATTGACTTGAGTTTGTCATCTTCTGTTTATTTCTGATGGTGGCTCTAAGTTTACGTATTACCAGTCTATCAGGTAGAATCATATCACCTTGTTGTTCTAGATAATCCAATAAATTTTCAGTCCATTGGAGAGCAGCTGCATGATTAATATGTTTCTCTGGAATCAGTTCTATTTCCTCCTCCTCATTTTCACTGGATTCATCTGTTTGGCCTTGTGCTCTTCTGATGATTTCGCTGTCAGTTAACACTTCATAGCCTGGTTCAGTACTGTCTACTTCAAGCCATTTTTCAATGTTCTCAATAGTAACATTTTCCAATCCTTTGGTGTGTTGTAAAATGGTGGCCACTGTAGCCACAGAAATATCTTCTTCATCAAAGTCCAGGCCTTCTTTCTCCTCTATCATAGGGAGAATCTTCTTCCATGCCCTGCTAATGGTAACTGGTTTTACTAAGTTCCATGCCATAGCTATTTCATAAAGTGCATCCAGTAGAGTTAGTTTCTTCCAGAATGATTTCAAGTCATTACCTTCTTCCAAGTTGTTCTGGAGAAGACCCGCACGGTAGTTTCTCTTCATCATTCCTATGACTCCCTGATTTGAGGGCTGAATCAATGAAGCCACATTAGGTGGTAAATATTTAGCAAATATTTGGCCATCATCTGACCTCAGCACGTTTTCATTTGGATGTGTTGGTGAATTATCCAACAAGAGCACAGCCTTTTCCTGCAAGCCTTTGGATCTTAAGTACTCCCGAACTTGTGGCACAAAAATCTTGTTAAACCATTGTCGGAAAATGGAAAGATCCATCCATGCACCCTTTTGGCTGAAATAAGAGACAGGCAGGTTTAAGGTGTCAGTTGACTTGAAGGAGCGAGGTTTCTTTGCTTTCCCCACAACACAAAGTTTAAGTTTGTGTAAACCTGTTGCATTGGCACAACACATGATAGTGATTCTTTCTTCAACTGATTTGTGTCCAGGGACAGTGCATTTACCTTTGATTACTGAAGTCCTGGAAGGTAGACACTTCCAAAAGAGTCCAGTTTCATCTGCATTGTAGATTTGTTCAGGCTGCAAATTCTCTCGTTCAATAAAATCTCGAAAATTGTTACAAAAATCTTCCACAGCAGTCTCATCTCCATTTAATCTTTCATTTCTAATGTTAATCTCTCTAATGCTATGCCGCTGCTTAAAACGAGTCAACCAACCAGCAGAGGGGTTAAAATCACCATCCATACCCAAAGCATAAAAGAAAAACTCTGCTCTTTTTGCACAAATTGGTCCAGATATGGGATTCCCTTTTGCTCTTTGCTGGTTGAACCATTCCAACATAGCTCTATCCAGTTCCTCATACATGGATGGCTTCATAGATTTCCTCTTGGCCAGAAGACTTGTGGAATCAGAACTGCTCGCATAAGTTATAATCTTTTCCTTATTTTTTCTTATATCCCGAACTGTTGTTTCACCAATTCCATAAATCACTGCCAGTTGTTTGGAAGAATCTCCATCCTCAAGTTTCTTTATTATGTCGAGCTTATCTTTAATAGTCAACACCACACGCTTCCGTTTCCCTGACATGGTGAGGCTCTGGGACTTACCCACAATCACACTGTAGCAATCCGCAAAATCCCTCCTTCTCTTACACACTCACTTCAAAAGTCTTACACCAACTCAGTCTTTCAACATTATCAGCAATCTGGTGGCCCTGACCCCCTCCCAGGCTGGGCCTGGCTGGCAAACAGGCTGCAGAGCAAGCTGAAAGAGGAGGAAGTTTGAAGGAACAGGCCTTTAATTTACATGGGCAGTAGAGGAGGCCCCAAATCACCGCGGATAATCCGGATTACAGACATGTGTTTTATTACCCCAGTGGCCGCGAGAAAGACTATAACCCCATCGTGGCCACCAATCACCTGCACGTCCACATCCTGTGTAAACGCCAGTCACTAACCCCTGCCACACCCCAAAGTTACAGCAAAGAGCGGAAGAGCCTGAGAGTCAAGGACTGGCTCCCTTCCCCAGGGGAATGGTTACGTTTGAGTCCTTCCCCAGCAGCTGGGCCCTCCCGCCGCACAGTCCCACTTCCTGAAGCCAGGCTCAGCCTGGACAGTCCTCCCAGTCCCTCACAGCCCGCCGGGCCCTTCTCCCCACCTCAGTAGCAACCAGGACCCCGCACCGCTCCCTCACTACCGCGCCGCAGCCGCTCCTCCCTCAACCACACTCCCGGAAGACGCTCCCTCCCGCCTCCGGGCTCCGCCCCTCTCCCCTCCCACAGGCGGGACTTCCCTTGGTCCCCGGAAGGGGGAGGAGCGTAGCTTGTCTGGAGCTGTTGCCCTGGGCGGAGGCGGAGGCGGAGGCGGAGGCGGAGGCAGAGGCGGAGGCGCTTTGAAAGGTGAGAGCGCGAGGGCGGTGCGGGGCTGGCTCCCGGCGGGAACTCTCTCTTTTTCCGGACACTAACGGTTTATTAGAGAGGCGGGGGAAGCCGCGCCTCCTGGCGGGCCAAGAGAAAAATTCCGGCGGTGGCTGTCTGGGTGGACCGGAGGGCGCCCCTCAGCCCTTTTCTCTACTAGCCCTCCTCCTCAGCTGAGCTGCAGTGGGCGCGGTGCTTGTTATTTCCGCCATCTCGAGGTGCTTGGAACTGATGCGGGGAGCTTGATTGGTGATTTCTCGGGTTTCTGGCCTTTCCAGACCCTTGTTTGTTTTCTGCGTGCAGAGCCCTTTTGGCATCTGGTGGGGGTTCTGTTATCCTGCGCACGTCATCGCGAAGCTCTGTCTGAGGGTCCGGTTTCCTGGCTACGGTGCCCCTCCTTCCTGGAGGCAGAGTGACGGGCCCGTGGGCGGGCGGGCTGCGCTAGGTGCCTGCGTCCCGCCAAAGAGTCAGGTTTGTAATCACGAAAATCACCCTCTCGGGCGTTAACTCCTAAGAGGATCCGTTCCTCCGTCTGCCACTCATCCCTGCTGGATTGGGCGAACCACCTTCATTATTACATATTTTAATGAATAATATAGTTACCTCGGATGTCAACCTGGCAGGAATCACTTTGCGAAATTGTGGAGTATTGGACCATGATTCTAAGTGGGGGAGATTGGCTTTCCTCTCTTTATGTTTCTTATCTTCCTGTTGTGCTGTCCTCTTTTCCAGGCAATAGAAGGACTATGGTAAATTTAATTACAGCAATATGATAACTTAATCAGAATCATATACTGTAGCCTTCAAATCGTGTATTATGCTGGCTTGTTTTTGGTGTCCCTAGTAATTTCATCAGATTGTGAGCTCCTTGGGAGCAGAGACCGTGTTTATTTCGTCTAGTAACACCCATCTCTGAGCATGTCCTAGCATTTTGGTAGACATTCAATAACTATTTCTTTGGTTTATTAATCTTTCCTCTTCAAACCGCCATATAAAGGAAAACATCAAGGAGGGGTGATGTTTTATAAATAAGAATGCATCCCTTCTGGTGGAATTTCAAATAATGGCCTGGGGTTCCACTGCCTCTCAAATCTTAAAAGTGTAAACTACCAACTGCATTGCTTATACAGCATGTAGGTGATTTCTAGAATGAATCTTTTCTTGAGTATGAATTAACTTCAAAGTTTAGAAGAAAGGATATTTCTTCAGATGGGAACTTCAAATGGCATCATCAAAGTACCTTCTTTAAGGTGTAGAGTTACTATGTTACAGAAAGAACACAAGCAACATAGATTATTGCTTTTAATTTATATTCTTTGGCAGACAGCATAGCTATGTATGTGCATCTTAAATGAATATTAACCGTGAAGCACAAAGATGTGATAGTATTGATCTTCTTCATTCACTTATTTAATGCTTTCTGTTTGGAGTCTCTTTGTTTTTCTCTTTTCCTAAAGGTAAGGTATCATTACAGAAGCTTGATAAATTTCTCATTTCAAGAAATTGAGTGTATATATTCAGCATATACAGAAGTTACATCCATGTGCATGGATTCTTTTTTGAGTGAATTCTAAAGACCAAGAGATGTATTACCCATCAGACTAGCTTTTCCTTCTCATTTCTCTTCCCAGTTTCACTCACCTTTTCTCTCTGTCATCATTCTTCCCTCCCCAGCTAATGTAGTAAAGATATCCACAATTTAAAAAGAGGAGCCAACCATATTCAAATTATCTTTTTTTTTTTCAATAACAGAATTTTTGACCTTTTGATATAAATGGCAATTTTGAAATATAGGAAAGACTCTGGCAATTTGGTACTTGGCCAAATGAAACTTGATTTATTTTATTTAAATAAAATGTGCCTCCTCAAACATTCAAATCCTGCAGTTTCCCAAAATAAATATTTTTCTCATCAGACTACCTTTCTCTGAAATTTTTACTTTTGGGCTCATTGTGGACTACCTTAAATTTTGTGATCAGTGTCATCAATAAGATGGTAGAGGGAAGTCTGCAAATTTTCATCTCTTTTGCACATTCTTTTCTTGCTGAGTGGAAAAATAATTTCCAGAAGTTTCTGACCTAACTGATGTGCACTAAAATTTAGTTACATAATAAAAAAAGCATGTTTGTAAACTCTAAACCATTTTAATGGTTTTGTTTTCTGAAACTAAAATTTAGCATGAATGAGAGATAAAATAATGACTTTTGAAAGGCTTAATTTTTACTACCTTGTACAAATATGATATTGGCAGCAGTCATTGTGTAGCACTGGACGGGGAATCAGGAGACCTGGTTTCTAATCCCTGCTCTGTCACTAGCAACCTGTGTGATCTTCGGTAAGTCATTTAAACTCTATGTCCTTGGCTTTGATATTTACAAATAAAGATAGATAATATCTTTCTCCTAGGATCATTGTCAGGATTTAAAAATAAATATGAAAATGCACTGAAAAATTATAAATATAAGGGGTTTCTTTTATACTTTAACTGTTTGTAGTCATGGGTCTTTTTAATAGTGTGACATTCTTAATGTTTTCTACCATTGTCATAGGAATCACCTATTTATATAATAAATAAATGTCTTTAGGGCATGTTATAGTTTTGTAAGATAATCATCTAGTGTATATGAATCTGCTTTTGGGTACTAATAAAATCATCTTTCACTTTAATGTTTCTTACTTCCCATATTTGCTTTAGTGTATCTGCTGCAACCACATTTGTCATTTGTTTCATAAATGTTTTTCATTATTTCTCCCAATTCAAGCAGGTTTACTAGAAAGCTTTGCTTTCTTATTACAGTGTAATGCACATGCACATATGCATAATTAGCTTATACAATTTATATATGTTTAAAAATACTTCTTTGTACTATATAGCTTCAGAATATAAGCTGCCTAGTTTATCTGGTGCTTAACCAAA
>NW_012152507.1:8476456-8476793 GCF_000956105.1 Propithecus coquereli | reverse complement strand
CTGTCACTAATTGTTCCCTTAATATATGCTTGCGATAATTTTAATGGAATTCACCCTTTTTTAAATCGGAAACTGACAGCTTTTGTTTTTCTTCCCAATGCCATGCTCTGCTTTACCATGACACTTTTTTGTTTTTTTCACCTGACTACAATATTGGGTTGTTAGTAAGTTTTCTATTGGATTATATTGTATCTTTAACTTTGAGGGTAAAGCCATTGCCATTTTACTAGGATATAGAAAGAGGCTACAATCTTAGTAGACAGGTTATCTCTCAATTTTTCACTGCTATCTTGTTTCTGTCTCTTACTACTTTATAACTTTCTTTGTGTAAATTGAT
>NW_012152507.1:8469325-8472260 GCF_000956105.1 Propithecus coquereli | reverse complement strand
AGAGCATTTCTTTTTATCACTGAATAGTATTTCATGTATGGATGTACCACAGTTTTGTTTATCCATTCACCTGTTGAAAGACTTGGTTGCTTCCAAATTTTAGCAATCACGAATAAAGCTTCTATAAACATTTGTGTGCAGGTTTTTCTATGGACACAAGTTTTCAACTCATTTGGGTAAATATTAAGGAGCTCTATTATTTTTAATATTGAGCATTTTTAATACTGAGTATTTTTAATACTGAGCATCTCTGCCTCAGGAGAAGACGTATCTCATTTTGTATGCAATGTATTTTATCTTGTGTGTTCTTACTAACAACTTCTCCTTCTGGTTTTATCATCCACTCAGTTCTCTTTACTTTCAATGGTTTTATCCTTACAAGGTGTCTTTCCTCAACTAGTAAGCATGTTCATGTGTTTTCCTCCCTTGAGTTGGCATGTTTTGTTAGCTACTGTTCTAAATCTTTTTGTTCCTGTTTCCCAGTAACTCTACAAAGCACTGTAGTCAGGCTCTTGCATCCATCAATCCAGTGAAATTGCTCTTGCTGAAAAGTTATTGATATCCTTCTAGTTGCCAAAATACTCTTCAGCTCATACATAAACTGGGTATTGCTCTGTCTTTTGCTATCATTGACCGTTATCACTTTCAGAATGCTCTTCTTTTAGCTTCTGTGGTATCATTCTTTCTTGCCTTCCCTTTTATAATATTGTTTTCCTCTTCTTCCATTTGCCATGAAAATTTTGATATTTCCAAGAGTTCCATCCTCAACTACCTTCACTTTGCTTGTGGATTTGGGCAGCCCAAATCTATAAGCAGAAATTCCCAAACTTTTATCTGTAGCCAAGATTTTTCCTGAGCATAACCCCCTATTTTTCATTATCTTATTGAACATCTTTATCAGAGTATCTTTCAGATATCTCAGACTTAATATGTATACAAACCTTGATAATTAAGAGGTAGCAGTAAGATGTTTTGGGTGGTGATACAACCATTGTGGTGGTGGTTACATAATTTTATACATTGGTCATGGAACCATACACCAAAGAATGAATTTTATGGTATATAAAAAAGTAAAGCTCAATAAAATCAGCCAAGTGGGTGTCCTCATTTCCAAAACAACAACAACAACAACAACAAAACTGAATGGTTAACTTTCTTTTTCTTTGTATTCCTAGTACGCATTAGAGTTTGTGACTCATTATGTGAACTCCTTATTCGTTGAGTGGATGATTAAGATAAGCATATTGCTTGGTGACTCCTGAGTTTTATAGTTCAAGACTCAGAGAAATTCTGGACATCACCAGATTTTTAAAAACATTTGAGAAAAAAATCACGTATTTTCGAGTGATAATTTATGATTTAGTTAATGTTTTTATTATAATACTTATTGATTTTATGTCACATGTGAATGTAATAAATAAAATTTAATATAGGCAATTTTTGATTTGCCAACAAATTATGTTCCAAAAATTGCTATTAACTAATTTGTACATTTGGAAATCAAAATATATTTTCTCATTAAAGCAATAACCTATCTGATGAATAATGAACACTACTCTATGGCCTGGGTTAAGTTGTGATTAGGCTAGTATTTCCAGATTCATTCTCCTGCTAACTTCTATAATAACACTGACAACCGTATTTGTTCAGCATATGATCAGAATTTGGGAAAAACATCTTCTAACTCCAAATTCAGTATTCAATTGAGAATCACGACCAGTGGTCTATGCACTTTTGCCTTTTTGAAGTGAGCACCTCTACCTGTAGGAAGACATTTTGTAATTTCCTCACTATCTGCCATTTAGCTCTGAGAGATACATCTACACCACCTCAAACAGGGCATTTCCCTTCTTACTACATGGTTGAAGCAGTTGAAGATAGCCCTAGTCTCTTTCCTTTCTCATCAATCCCTATTATCTCTTTATATTTATTCTGAAACTGCAACTGCCAAAAAAGATATGACAGAAAGTAAAGGAATAGACAAGCAGTGGTCCATTGCACATCAGATCTATATAGTTCATAAAAATATTATACATGGGTAGAAAGATAGGAAAAACCTTCAGATTTGTGGATATTAAAGATTATATTATTTATCTAGCACTCTATCATATGTTCAGACTGACAGAAGCAAGTGGTAGAGATAAGAGTAGAATACATTTTAGTTTACTAGTGCCTTGCTAGAATACTGGAAATTAGACTAAGTGGACATCAAATTAGTCTCCACCTACAATTAAAGAGAATCATTTTGCCAGTACAACAAAGAGTGGGCCTAAGAACAAACTTACAACTATTTATGTTAAATATTAAATCTTAGAACTTTCCCCCTTGTTCTATAATAGGATAAGTAAAAAGTACCAGAGAAATCATATTGCAGCATAAAGATAGACTCAGAGAAAGAAAATGGCCTGTGAAAGATGTTTCATTAAAGGAAACAGAAGAAAATTGTATAAAGCATTTGCTTTGTAATGTATGAAAAAAAAGAAGTTATAAGGAGAGAACAATTTGAGGTGAAAGGAAGCTAACTAGGATAAGGAAGAATTTCCAGAAAATTAAAAATGTAATGTCAGAAATAAAATCTATATTGAAAGAAGTAGACAGCAGAATTAACAGTACAAAAAAATCTCATCGATGATATATAGGATATATCTAAGAAGTTCTAGTGTAGAGAAGAAAAAGAAAATAGTTCTAAAGGAAAAGATAATACATAAAGGACTAGAAATGAAGACCCTATTTCACAAATTGGGGGAGGGGCCAGAAATACAGAACAAATGGCAATCTAAAGGAAGAAAACTTTATAACTCTAGTGAGATATGTAAAAGAAGATTTGAATATAACAAAATTCATACCATATTTTTGGATGGGAAAACAAGAACATGTGAATTCAGAGGTATAATGGAAAAAAATTCTATTTGAATATTCACTCAATTGGGCAAAT
>NW_012152507.1:8467275-8468960 GCF_000956105.1 Propithecus coquereli | reverse complement strand
GATGTTTTAAACAATGAAATAAGACATGAAAGCAAGAAATATAAAAAATATTGAAAAAGACATTATTTGAACATAATATGATATATATGTATGTTTATAAACTATAAGTTTCTGACTCATTTAACTAAGGATACAGAAGTTAAGAGATGGAACATGAATATTTTGAGGGCAGAAGTAGATGGTAGTGTATTTTTCCATAGCTTTTCTCATGTTCTTTTTTCTCTATGGGGGTGGGGGGTGAGATCTGTTAAAGTAGAAAAAGCAGTCGATTTCTTATTCTGACTCTGTCTTTTATACTGGGCTTATACCTTCATTCCAGAAGAAAGTACATCAGCAATCTTTATGCTTCTAGCTAAGGGAATTTTTATAAACATTCTCTTGATTCTTGAAATAAGCTTAGCACTAGCAAGATCATATCCTCCTTGGGGTTGGGGAAGAAAGCAGAGACAGAGCCGTCTCCAGCTCAGTGTCCCAGGAAGCTCATCTACCACAAATATCCAAGAGAATCTATTTCAAAATTAGTAAGTATCAGAAAAATGACCAGATTCACAATAAATATGTGAAACTCCATGTTTTTTCATATACTAGCAATAATTACTTAGGTGATATTAATGAGGGAAAATTCCATCTACACTGGCAAACAAAGTTCCTGGACCTAATCTTAAAAATAAAAGCATGATTTTATAGGTACAAAAATAAACTTTACTGTGAAATAGAAAACAAAACATGGATAAATGGAGAGATAAGCATGTTTCTGAAAGGTAATACTCATAGTACAGTAAGTTATTTCTTCTGAAACTAGTTTTTTGTTTAAAATTTGCAAAATGATCCTGAAGTTCACTTGGAAGAGCAAATATATGAGAATAAATAAATTTTGAAAACAGTAAATTAGAAGCATTTTCCCTATCAGATATAAAAAGTTATCATAAAATTGCAATAAGTAAAACAATGCAGTACTGGAATGAGAATGACAGCCAGATTAGTATGAAGGATAGATGGTGCTGAAACAAAATTCTAGCATATATGTGAAATTAATATATGTTGAAGGATGCATGGAAATCAACATTCTAGAGAATGATTAAACTATAAATGATTGAATATGGGATAATTAGCTAAGAGAAAATCTGTTATGCATAAACACAAATTTTGTTGATTTTTTCCTTTATCTTTTTTCCAATTTTTTGGATAAATATGGGGGAAAGTTTTAAACAATATTCCTAGGACCTTTTCCAAAAGCTCATCCAATACAGGGATTAAAGCACTGAAAACAATCTTGAAGAGGACTGAGCTGTAAGCCTGGTTCTGCCTCTTTCTAGTTTTGTCACCTTTTGTCACTGAGAATGTTGCTTTTTTGTTAATTTTAATTTTAAGATAAGAGATTTGAATTTTATTTTTTCCAATTTTCCATCCAAGTCTAAATTCTAATTCTGAAGTATAATATCAAATCTAACTACCATGCATAACAACATCTGTCTAGGAGATAGGAATATGAAATCTGGAGTCAGACTGCCTGGATTCTAGCCCTGGTTCCAACACTTGCTAGCTGTGTGATCTTAGGAAAGTTTTTCATCTTCTATGTATTTCAGTTTCTTCAACTAAAAATAAACCTAGGGTAATGATAGTATCCTATAGGCTTGTTGTGAGAAATGAAGCAATGCATGTGAATGCATAGAATGATGCCTGGC
>NW_012152507.1:8460738-8463380 GCF_000956105.1 Propithecus coquereli | reverse complement strand
TTTTTGTTATCAGAAAATAATGTTGAAGCTTGATACTTATAAGAACTATAGAGTCTTTTACCCTGTTTTCTTTCCTAATGCTCTGGTAGAATGATAATTTTTTAACTTCATTAATTTTTTTTCCCAATTTAAAATGCTTCCAACCAACCAACCAACCAACCAACCAAGTAACTTCCTAAAACTGTGGGAAAAGATCCTTAAGTATTAAATTGTTTAATTGTTTCTTATGGACAAAATGATTTTTTTGTTGTCATTGATCTCCTGAACAGATGGCACTAGGCAAAAATCATATGCACAAGATATGTTGACATCTCTTCATTATTTGGATAACCGCTTTGTTCAGCCTCGTCTAGAGAGTTTAGCTTCTCGAAGTCGTTGGAAAGAGCAATATAAGGTACACAGTATGTTTTTGAATCTGTGGTAGGGATATGGGGTTAGTGGACCTCTAAGGATTTCAATATACAATCAGACTGAATAATCTTCTAAAGTATTGGCATTTATTTGTTATATAACCACCTTATAATTTCTCACCTCTTCTTAAAGCAATTATTGTTTTAATCATCCACACTAACTCTATCTGTCCAGTAATTAAGTGATTCTAAATGACAAGTAACTTTTGAACATCTCTAGGGTGTAGCCCATCTTTTAAAATGAGAAGATTGTCTCACAAGATTCAATAGTTGTTTCAGAAAAGAGAGTTCCATAGCCAAAGAAATTTGAGAAACAATGAGTTTAAGTAGTTTCTTTCCTGGAGGACTTTCAGGAGCATCAATATGTGAATTTAGAACACCGGGCCAAGATGGCGGACGAGAAAAGCTGCCAGTCAGAGTGTCTCTGCAAAAAAGACAGATTTTAGAAGAAAGTGAAAAAAATAAACTAGCAGAAAAACATAGAACGGGTGAGGGTCGGAAGGAAGGGTGCCTGAAACTACAGGAGTCTCCACGGGAAGATGCTGCGGAGGAGAACTGGAAGGAGAAAGGTCCCGAGAGGCTTGAAGACCAGCAACGAGGGTAGGTGGAGCAGATAACTTTCCCCTCCCTTGCATCTCAGACTGTTGGTGGGCTCCTGAGCAGTTGGAGAGACCTGCCGACATCAGCCCAGAGACGGCTGCCGCCGGTGAGCAGTGAGCCCCTTACGGACAGGGCACTAGGCTCCCAGCTCCCTCAGGGCACCTCCCTGTGCACAAACCCGAGCCTATCAGCAGATGCCATATTACTCCATTCTCTCCTTCCCCTTCCCTACCAGTGGGTGCCCAGAGAAACAACTTAGTCATCACACGGAGGCATCTTGAAGGAATGGGACCTTTCCTTTTGGGGCCCTACAGCAGACTGAGGGGTACTCAGACCGCGAGCTCCCCACCCGCCAGCCCTCCGAGGTGCTGTTTGCCTGGTGACTCCAGGAGAGTGGGGCAAATCCCGAGGTGGAGTGAAATCGATCCAGCTTGGGCACCCTGTAGGTGATTCGAGATCAGCACTCTTCCCCCTGGCAGGGTCAGGGATTGATCTCCAGGACCCAGGGGATAGGCCTGCAGATCAGACCCCATACACCCAGGTCACGGTAGCACTGCCCCCAGGCACAGAAGGGAGCTATGTGAAAGAGCCTACTTAGGAGTGTGTGCCTTCAGGGGCAGATCAGCATGCCTGATCAGCAACGCTCCTCCCAAAAGAGGGCTGTGCACCCAGCTCAGGCTGTGATCCTGGGTAGGGAACCTCCCAGGCCACGTCACAGCCAGGGGAGATCCATTGGCCTAAGGTCCTGTTTGCTGGCAGAGGCCTGGGAGAAGCCACAGAGTGGGGGACGGTGGAGGGGAGCGAGACCTGCTCCAGAGTGCGGGTCTCAGACAGCCCCACCCCGAAGCCCAGACTTTTGAGCTGAGTGGAGCCATTTCAGTCCCTCTCGCCAGCTTTGCACGGAAGTAAAGAATAGAGCTTTGATCCCTGCTAACAGCAGTTGTGGAGCCTGAAGGCAGGCTTACCCAACCCAGCCCCGCCCAGACTCACTCCAGGACCTGCCCCCACTGAGGTGGGGAATAAGGACACACTTGGAAGTCCCAGGGCCCCACCTACCTCCCGAGGCACAAGAGGGCCTCTCCAGAGGAACAAGAGCTGGCTACAGGACCCAAAAGCAGCACTGCAGCTTGCTCCTCCCAGCAAGTGCCACCTACTGACAGGGAGGTCATTCTGCACACCCTTTTACTGGAGCTACTGATTCATCATAAAAGATGGGGTTGAATCTCACCCACAAACACCACCTACTGGCTCAGAGACTAAACAGGGCATGTCATTATCCAAACGAAAATCTAAAGGCAAGAAGGATCCAGATGGGAAGGAACCAGCGAAAGAACTCTGGAAGTATGAAGACTAAAACGGAAAGCACACCCCTAAAGAGGAACAACAGCTCCCTAGCAATTGGCATTAACCGAACTCAGAACACTAAAATGACAGAAGAAGAATTTCAAACATGGATTGCAAGAAAACTGAATGATATGCAAGAAAGAGTGGATTACCAACACAAAGAAACCACAAAAAAAATCCAGGACTTGGGAGAAAAATTCACTAAAGAAATGGAAATATTAAAGAAAAATCAAACTGATCTCCTGGAAATGAAGGACTTATTCAGGGAACTACAAAATACCGTGGAAA
>NW_012152507.1:8458259-8460688 GCF_000956105.1 Propithecus coquereli | reverse complement strand
TAGTAACCAAAATACAAGTTAAAAGATTTTTCCATCTTTATTTTCACTTCAACTAGAAGGAAAGCCAAAATCCACTCATGGTTGCTGATAATAGGTCTTCTTTTGCTTTAATTCTTTGTCAGACATCTTCCATAGTTCCTAAAAGACTCAGGCTGCCCTTACTATGTCTTCACAGGTACCCAGAGCAGGGCACATATTCTATGGTGACAGTTTGGATCAAGGAAGAGGTCATGTTTGATACAGAACATTTCCACAGCCATAGTAAACCCTGACCCCCAAATAATGGGAATGGTAGTGGTCTTCTCTCTTATCACTTCCTGGTCTGTCACAACAGATAATTTCGTGTACGAGACTGGATTAATGGTAACACAGGCTTATATACGTGGTATGGGAAAGAGAAGATCCAATTTTTCTAAATTGATGTAGAAAATTCTAAATCTGAGGCAACAGAAAGGGAAATAGAGTTTTTCCAGCCATTGGGATTCTGATTAGGGTAGCAGTTTCCTGGACAATTTCATATGTAATATGTCTTACAGAATAGGGCATATTAAAAATCCATCTTTGGAGGTTTTCCTTCTGGCTCTCTCACTTTAATTGTCAAGTTGATAATTAAACTTAGGTGCACAGGGGATGATTTTGATTTTTTTCACAACATATCTCTTAATATTCTCTGAACAGTTTTTCTTTGATAAGTTTAAGAATTGAATATTTGAAATAACAACTAGAAACTGGATTGGAAGCCAATAAATTTGGAAAATGGAGATTCGTTCAATGACTAAACAAGTCACCGAGGCAGCTCTAAAATTAGGGTGACTAAGTTATTTCTGCTATTTATAGTTTTAATTTCTTAGCATTGGGGAAAGGAGCCTATTGTATTTAGGGAAATGTTTTGTCTACTAGATTCTAATATGTATTTAAAATTAATTTCAGATTCTTTTAGTGACCACTATACTCACTTTGAAAGAGTTGTGAAGGCTCTTCTGATCAATGCTTTAGATGAATCTTTTCTGAGAACATTGTATGGTAAGTTAATAGTATGAATGGAACAATTTGATTTTTATTGTTTTTACAATTTTTAAACAGCTTCACTTTTAAAACCATATAGATTAAACAAAACCAAGGAGAACCATTTTTAAGTCCTTCCAGTTGTTCCCTCTAGGATTAACTACACCAAAACTCCATTCATATAAAATGCTCGTTAGTGTTTATTATTTGAGAAATATGGAAGGTAAGTTTATGAGAGGTCCTTGTCCTTAGTTCACAGTGAATTTGAGCATATAAGACATATACTCATAAAACAGCAGGGTGCCTCAACACCCACGTGCCATACCACCCTCTATAAACTCTTTGAATTCCACTAAAACTTACATGCTGTTTTATGGTTTTTTGCCTTTACCCATGCTGTTTCTTCTTAGAATTCTTTTTTAACCCAGATTTTCTAGCTGAATAGGAAAAGCTATTTATGAAAGCTCTCTATGACCCACTCAAGTACTTGTCAGTCTCTCATTTGTGCCACCATCATCCCGAGTATCGTGACGCTCATATATATGCACTTTTCATATTAAAAATGTATTTTTTCTTTCTTCCTATATCAGAGTGTGTGAAGAACTATATATATACATGTCCCTTGCATCTAGCATAAAATATGGCATTTAATAGACTACAAATATGTTGTGTTTGAGTACCTACCTAAGTGCCAAATAAAATTTCATTCATGAGTTATTGAACAAATATTTATCGAATGCCTGCTATAGGCAAGACATTATTTAGGGCTGGGGATATGACAGTGATGTAAGATATATGAGATTCCTGAGTTCACATTACTGAAAGTCTAATGGGAGATACAGACAATAAATGAGTAAACAAATATATAACATAATATAGTATGATTTCAACTAGTGATTAGGTTCTTGTAAAAAAGAATAAAATAGGATAAGGAGAGAGAGAATAGGGGAAAGTAAAGTCTATGTTGTATGTTAGATTGGCCAAAGAAGGTCTCTCAAGAGGTAACTTTTAAACAAACCTAAATGAAATAAGATGAGAGAAGAAGTAGCACATGAATCTAACAGAGGGTACAGTAAGTACTAAGACCCTTAGGAAAGAGTAAGTTTGGTGTGTTCAAGAATAACTAGAATAGACCTGTGTGGCTAGAGTGCAGTGAGACAGGGGAGATGGAGAAAAGAGGAATTCAGAGGAATAGGCAAGGGACAGAAGGGCCTTGTAAACCCTGGTAAGGTGTTCGAATTTGTAACGATTTAAAGAAACATGATAAATTTATTAGCTAGATTCTTTAAGAAAACTTCAAAGAAGGCAGAAAAACAAAGCTTAAATTCACAGACTATGACAGATAAGTATAAATAGAGAATATAATATGAGCCATATCAGAAAGGTAGAAATGAGTGTACCATGCTAGAGAGGAGTGAAGAAAA
>NW_012152507.1:8442480-8447239 GCF_000956105.1 Propithecus coquereli | reverse complement strand
AAAAATGGAAAGATAATAGAAGTTTAAGTTCATTAAAATCATTCTAGCACTTACATCATTAGCACCGCTACCTCATTTATGTCAGGGGATTTGTTTTCATCCAAGGCCTGTTCAGCCTTGAATTACCTGATGATAAATTAGCCATAGATGGTTAGGTTTAAGAGATATTTGTGGGGTTACAAAAAGAATTAGAAGACTTAAAGGTGGAGGATGGCTTAAGATTAGGAATACCATATATCTTTTTGATATTGGGTAAGTTTTTAACCTCTTGGAACCCCAGTTTCTTCCTCAGATATGGAAAAGAATTAGCTACTATGAAGGGAAATACTGTATTTACTTACTTTGAAGATAAAGTACATAGCTCTTAGAACATGACATAAACATTGTTTTTTTAATAGAAAGAAAAATAGCATATACAAGCATGCCTTGTTTTATTGTGCTTCATTTTACTGCACTTTGTAGTTATCACAGTTTTTACAAATTTAAGGTTTGTAGCAACCCTGCTTCAAGCACATATGCCAGGACAGCCATTTTTCCAGCAGCATATGCTCACTTTGTGTCTCTGTGTCACATTTTGGTAATTCTTGCAGTATCTAAAACTTTTTCATTATTATTATATCTGTTACAGTGATCTGTGATCAGTGATCTTTGATGTTAATATTGTAATTGCTTTGGGGTGCTACAAACCATGCCCATATAAGAGGGTGAATGTAACTGATAAACGTTGCAGTGTTCTAACTGCTCTACCAACTGGCCGTTCCCGTCTCTCTCCCTCTCCTTGGGCTTCCCTATTTCCTAAGACACAACGGTATTGAAATTAGACCAATTAATAACCCTAAAATGGCCTCTGAGTGTTCAAGTGAAAGGAAAGTCACATGTCTCTCACTTTAAATCAAAACCTAGAAATGATTAAGCTTTTTGAGGAAGGCATGCCTAAAGTTGGGACAGGCCTAAAGCTAGGCCGCTTGTGCCAGTTAGCCAAGTTGTGAATGCAAAGGAAAGTTCTTGAAGGAAATTGAAAGTGCTACCCAGTGAACACACAAATGATAAGAAAGTGAAACAGCCTTATTGTTGATATAGAAAAAGTTTTAGTGGTCCTCTGGATAGAAGATCAAACCAGCCACACATTCGCTTAAGCCAAAGCCTAATCCAGAGCAAGGTCCTTTTCAATTCTATGGATACTAATAGAGGTAAGAAAGCTGCAGAAGAAAAGTTTGAAGCTAGCAGAGATTGGTTCATGAGGTTCAAGGAAAGAAGTTATCTTCATAACATAAAAGTGTTAGGTGAAACAGCAAGTGCTTATGTGGAAATTGCAGCAAGTTATCCAGGAGATCTAGCTAGGATCATTGACGAAGGTGGCTACACTAAGCAACATGTTTTCAACGTAGATGAAAGAGCCTTCTATTGGAAGAAGGTGACATCTACAACTTGTATAGCTAGGGAGAAGTCAATGCCTGGCTTCAAAGCTTCAAAGGACAGGATGAATCTCTTGTTAGGGGCTAATGCAGCTGATAACTTTTAAGTTGAAGCCAACACTCATTTACCATTCCAAAAATCCTAGCACCCTTAAGAATTATGCTAAATCAACTTTGCTTGTGTTCTATAAATGAAACAACAAAGCCTGGATGATAGCACATCTGTTTACAGCTTGGTTTACTGAACATTTTAAGAACATTTTAACATTTTAAGAACCACTATTGAGACCTATTAGTTTAAAATAGAGATTCCTTTTAAAATATTATTGTTCATTGATAATGTACTTGGTCACCCAAGACCTCTGATAGAGATATTCAAAGAGACTAATGTTACATTCATGCCTACTAACACAACATCCATTCTGAAACCCATAGATCAAGAAGTTATTTAAACTTTTAAGTCCTATCATTTAGGAAATAAATTTTGTAAGGCTGTAACTAACATAGATAGTGATTCCCCTGATGGATCTGGGCAAAGTAAACTGAAAACCTTCAGAAGGGATGCACCATTCTAGATGCCATTAAGAACATTCGTGATTTATGGGAGGAAGTCAAAACATCAACATTAACAGGAGTTTGGAAAAAGTTGATTCCAGTCCTCATGGATGATTTTGAGGGGTTCAAGACTCCAGTGGAGGAATTCGCTGCAGATGTGGTAAAAATAGCAAGAGAACTAGAAGTAGAAGTGGAGCCTGAAGATGTGACTGAATTGTTACAATCTCGTGATAAAACTTTAACAGATGAGGAGTTGCTTCTATAGATGAGCAAAGAAAGAGATTTCATGAGATGGAATCTACTCCTGGTGAAGATGCTGTGAACATTGTTGAAATGAGAACAAAGAATGTAGAATATCACATACACTTAGTTGATACAGCAGTGGCAGGATTTGAGAGAATCAACTACAATTTTGAAAGAAGTTCTACTTTTGATAAAATGCTATCAAACAGCATCACATGCTACAGAGAAATCTTCATGAAAAAAAAGTCAATTGATGCAGCAAACTTCAGTGTTGTCTTATTTTACGAAATTGCCACAGCTACCCCAGTCTTCAGCAACCACTACCCTGATCAGTCAGCAGACATCAACATCAAAGCAAGACCCTCCATCAGCAAAAAGATGACAACTTGCTAAAGGCTCAGATAATTGTTAGCATTTTCTAGCAATAAAGCATTTTTTAATTCAGGTATATACATTGTTTTTTAGACATAACGCTATTGCACACTTAACAGATCACATATAGTGTAAACATAACTTTTATATATACTGGGGAAAAATTTGTGTGACTTACTTTATTGCTATATTTGCTTTATTGATGGTGGTCTGGAACCAAACACAATATTTCTGATGTATGCCTGTATTATATGTATAGATTATTTAATGTTAGCCAACTAATTTACATGCAAAGAAAAGTATCTTATTTAATCTTCAAAGTAACCCCATGAGGAAGGCACTATTATTTCCTTCATTTTAGAGATGAGGAAATTGTAACTCAGAAAAATTAAGTAACATAAAAGTTCCACAGCTAGTAATTAGGCCAGTATTTAAACCTGGAGTCGCTTGGACTCTAAAGTGCATGCCTCTATGCCATATATGCTTTACCCTACTATGGTAGGTTATACTGAATTTGGATGAACCAATGTTTAAATAATAACTGTAAGATACAAAAAAAAAATTAGCTGAAAAATTTAGAGACATAGATGATTCAGCAAGATCTTAGGATAAGTTGGGTTATGCTACAAAAGGTACATAAATTATATGACAAACAAAACAAAAAAACTCTCGATAACTCAACATTTGTTTTTTACTTATATATCCAGTGTGAGTTGTGAGGGAGGCTCTGTGCATTGTAGTCACTCAGAGAACCAAGCTGAGAGCTTTCATCTTAGAGGTTTCATCTCACCATGTGCTTCCACAAGTACCACAGAAAGAGGAAGGGAAAGTGGTTAGTCCATTCAATGTGAGTTTCAGCCTGTAAGTGACACATTTCATGAAGTTCCATGAAGTATGAGAAATGTAAAAAGTAGACAAAAAAAGTTGTTTCAAATCATATAATCAAAAAAGGAAACTGTCAGTATATTAGATACTTAATTACCATCAGGCTGGTAGAGGATATGAATGTGAATTAGTAACCATGCTAATATTCTCACTGTGTGCAGTTCAAATATTGTGGTAAAACCTAATCTATACTACTAATTAGCAGCGTAGTATCTAGCATGGGTCTAGACCATAAGCATAAACACTCAGGCACAAGTAATTTCACAGCTTAATAAAGCTTATTTGTAAATGCCAATTGTTTTCTTAGTTTGTTCACTCATTTACAACTGAGCTATTAGACTGTCCATATGAAGACTGGACATGTAGCAATTCCAGTTCCAATGTGTTTATTTTCACAGTACTATAGCAAGTAGTGACAGGCAGATTAAATTATTTCTGAAATGTTTTGTGAAAAATATGATATAATTCCTATAACGGAGAATGAATGTGATTTTTTTCTCAATTTTTAACTAGCCTAAAATGAATTCTTTTTCTTGTGTTATTCTGAATTTCTGCTGTTGATTCTTGCCTATTTTTAACTAATACTTCAATAACACTAACTAGAGATGAAAAGATGGAAAAGAAGTAAATTAAAATCTGTCAAGAACACTATTTAGTAGCAACTCCTAAATGTGAGAGATATGGAACTAATTTTTATCCTAGTCTGATTTCTTTTCATTTAATAGCCAAAAATATAAATTCATTTTTTTTAAATTTAAAAATATCTTGTCAAATACCTACTGTGTGCTCATTATTAAAATAAGAAATGCCAGGGTATTTTGTTCTTAATATCTCTTCCTATTGTGATTCCTCAGACCTTGGTTAGATTTTTACTTTATTATTATTTTTTTCTCTTTTAAACTTTATTATATTTTTAAATTGTTTTCAGGAGCGGGTAGAAAATTATTCTAATGTAAGTATCCATTTGAAGAATGCTGAAAAATGCTCCTGCCAGGCTTGTGGATTGCATCGCTACTGTAGATATTCAGTGCATTTATCAGGAAAATTGTATAACACCAGAACCATGGAAACAGATGATTTCATGTCACATGATAAACAGGTATTTTTTTTCCTCTAATTTCAATCTTCAGTATTTAGAAATTTTCAGTTCAGAAGCTTGAACAAATAACTCTAAGTTATTTCCACAAATGGAGAAAACACTAGAGGAAAGGAAAAGAGTACAAGGAAAGATGGTACAATTTTTGAATGCGCAGAAGATGTCTTATATAGCTGAGGTCCCCAGCCCTTGG
>NW_012152507.1:8438735-8440745 GCF_000956105.1 Propithecus coquereli | reverse complement strand
GATTATTTTGAAAACTAATTCTCCATTTCATATTACTGCTTGTAGGTACATAAAATTGAGACTCTTTGGGATTAACTAGTGTTCTTTTTGAAGGTGCAAATAATACTTCAAAGGAATTCACTTAACAGTAAATTTATTTAATGATAAAACTTTTCTCCTTACTTACCTAAGATTAGCTACTTTGAAAGAAGGGATGCTTTGATGGAAAGTAGAATTAATGGAAGAGTGTAATTTTAGTTATAGCAGTGTTGGGTAGGGTACTGAGGTGAGAGGCCTTTTTGTGGTGAGGTTTGTGGGCATAGATGAGAAGGAAATTACCTTGCGGAATGCAAGATGTGAAATCTGAACGGCAGTAGGGAGAACTAAAAACAATCTTGAATTAATTTTTAGTTTTGCCCAGAGTCTGTCTAGACTCCTTGAAATGCTTAAGATCTGGTGGGAAGAGATGTAAAAAAACAGACCAAGGGGAAATAGAATCCCTTGGCCTGGTCTATAGCACTGTTTCTGGAAACCTAGAAATGGAAAACAAACTTCTTCTCAGACTTTTTTATTGAAAATCTTGTTTCCTTGTTCTCCATACTTAACTTCCATAAGGAGCTGGCTCCTCTGCATATAAATGAGAACCTAGAAAAATACTACAAAAAGCTACCTACAGTTAGCTGGATATTACCAAGTCTGCATAATGTATGTTTCTTTATATTTCCTTGCCTTAGTTAGTTATCCAAAGTGTTAATTTATACTTCCACATGATATATCTAATAAATTACAAATCAGATTCTTCTACTGCTTTTGCAATTCAGCACCTTCTGCTTTATAAAAATTTGGTGACAGTTTTTAGCTGTTTCCAGTCTTTGGATATGTACATTCACTTGGTTCACACAAATAACTGAAGTGACTCAGTTATTCTCATATTTATCAGTTCATAGAACTATGCTAACTCACTCTGTGTAGTGAACCAGTAATCATTTATATGTCTTCTTGCTTATCTGCTTTGTGAACATTCACCACAGCCCTTACTATTTTTCTATCTCAGGCAATTTTTTGATACTGTCTTTCTTGTTAGAATAGTTTCCTTACTGTACAGAAATTCAATTAGATAATTAGAAGTAGTCTCTGAAAACATTTCTTGACATTTAAGGAAACTATTCTAACAGCATAGATTAATTTTACCTGTTTTAGTACTTTATGCAAATGGAATCCTACAGTGTAAGCTGTATTGTACCATATACATCAATTCATATGGTAAACAAGTATAATAGGCTCTACCGATACACTAAAATGGGGATAGGGTGATGGGACAAGTCCACTTGGAGTATTACACCTATTATGTGATCTACTGTTTTCTATTAAGCCTTACAGCAGTGGTGCTCTTCCACATAAAATTAGGCTCTTCCATATAAAATGTGATCATGCTTTGGGAAAAAAGTAGTGTGAGAACATTGTAAAGGTAATTTGGGGTTTATTGACCTACATAATGGTAAGTAGATGCCACGAGGGTAGGAACTAGAAATAGAAAGAAGTAAAACATAATGTTTAATATTTTCAAAGGATATTTATGTTTCATACAGGAAAAAAATTAAGGATTTTTAAACATCTCTCCTTCCCCCTTGTTCCAACTTAAAAATTCTGTGCAGATAAATTCCTCTTGTTTTGGTGGAAATATAGAATACAATGTGACAGAAACACAAATGATATTATTCTATGACTATATTTTATCCAGAACAGCTATAGCAGACTTCTGCCACACAATCTACTTTGATGTGGAAACACACCGGATACCCCTAGTGGCCACTACAACTATTGTGGTATCTTTTTACTCAAACTGGGAGAAAGGGCAAGTGAATTATTGGAATGTCATTTACTACTAGGACTACTTCAATGATAATGTTGAATTGGAAAAGCTAA
This sequence comes from Propithecus coquereli, assembly GCF_000956105.1. NCBI lineage: Eukaryota > Metazoa > Chordata > Mammalia > Primates > Indriidae > Propithecus > Propithecus coquereli. The sequence continues at coordinate 8,438,840 of NW_012152507.1, read as the reverse complement.
GCCAGCAATATACAATAATACCTGATTACTGCTAATGATCTGAAAAGCAGGAAGGTTTCTATAGAACCATGAACAGAAATCTGAATATGCTTTTTTTTTTTTTTT
>NW_012152507.1:8434243-8437060 GCF_000956105.1 Propithecus coquereli | reverse complement strand
TATTATATTTTCACTTCATATGTCAGATAATAATCTTTATTTCTTGATTTAGGTGTTTACTGTTGGCAGAATTTGTGCTGATCGTACCAGAATTTATCATAAACTGAAACATTTTAAATTCAAACTGTACCAGGAATGTTGCTCCATTGCAAAGACAGAAGAAGTGGAGGATGAACAGGTTAAAGAAACAGTGGAAAGAATTTTCAGTCAGTCAAAAGAAAGTGGCTGGATTAAGGAGGTAAGGTGAATATATTAAAGCTATCTCATACTGTAGATTCTGGAGCCTAATTATGATCAGCAAAAGGATACAAATGATTAGAAATACAAAAGAGAATCTCTCCTTCTCTCCCTGTCTTTGTATTTTCTCATCTTCCACCCATTCCTTTCATGCTTATCACTGTCCTACCCTGAATAGATGCCCTGATGTTCTACGGATTCACTCAGTTCATCAGATAAATTTTAATAAGCAATAATACTGTTCCTTAATGAAGGACCTCTGTCCTTTCAGTTTTGCATATGTATTGCTTACATATATATTAAGTCCCCTTATTTTCTTTGACAAAGTATAGGACTCACCTCTGCTTGTCTGCTTCCTATTCTTTAGAACAGTTCTTGTGACCTGAGAGTGAAGAAGTACCTGGTGCCAATCTGAGGAAAGGATCTCGGCTGCCAGTTCTAATACCACCCACATCCTCTTCTTGAGGACATGGGACTGAGCAGTGAGCACTGTAACTGAAGATCGAGGGGAATGCAGAGGTTTCAGGCCACGGCACTGATTTTGATTCCCCCATATCCTATTGATCACTAAATTTGATATCAGGGATAAAGTGGGGGTTTTGAAGAGTGCACTGGATTCCCGAAGATCTGCTGGCAGCTCATAAGCTCTGGTCTGCTCACAGAGCTTTTAGAATTGTTTATGGTCCATGGAAAGAATGCTAATATGATTGCAATCTTTTAAAGCAAGTCTAGTTACATGAATGTGTAAGAGAGAACAAATAGTAGATTTTCAGGCGACTCAGATAAACAGTATATTTAATCTTGAAAAGAAAAGAAAAAAGCCTGATTTGAAATCCATTGCCTGGGTTATATCATAGGGAAATTTGTAAAAGAGGAAAATAAAAAATAAGGCAAGAGAGCTTAGAACACAAACTTATGAGCAGAGGGAAAGAAAAAGAGAACAAGAAAATAGGAACTTCTTAGGACATGTCATGTTTAGTGTAGGTCTCCCAGTCTAGAGAATGACATCATGATTGGTTTCTCTTTTAACAATTATCCTTCCACCACAAACCACCACCCAGTGATCTTGCCTCTCCCCCCATCTTGATCCTTAAGTCTTCTTCCTCTCATTTTACTCTCTTCAGCTTTTTATCTTTTACTTTGCTTCTACTTCTCCTACTATAAATGCTTCCCCCCACCATCCTTCTCTGTGCTTTTCCATTTGCCTTAGGGGAGAGCTGTCACCCAGTAATGCCCGTCTTCATTTTCCTAGACAACATTAAATTCTTAAGTGCTTTTATCGATGCCTTTAAGTGTTGCCAGCCCTCTAGTGGAATGGTAAAACCTGTTGGGATGCCACATTTGTGAAGAATTGTATACTAGGTGTAGAAGAATCACTGTGCATGTATTATATATGTTATATCATAAGAGCATATATTGGGAAGAACATTAAACTCCTTGCAGAAAAAACAAAAGGCATTTCCAAATCATGTACCTTAGAGAGAGCTTAACAAGGTTTAGGACAACAGAAGGGAGCGGGAATAAGAAAAATAGTCTCAGGAAAAGAAAGCCAAGTGTCATATTATGTATAAAGAATAACACCAGCATTAGGCATTGAAGGCATTTCAAGATCATGCATTGTGTTTAGGACAATGTGTACATTTTTTTCACATAAAAATACCAAAAAACTTAATTGTCTAAAATTGTTGAGATCCCTCCATTTAAAAAAAAATGTCCAAAGACTTTCTCAAAATATTTCCTAGAAACCACAGAAGTTTATAGCCCATATAAACCTATTTGCAGCTTTTTGTGCTGTGACAAAATTTCAAAATTTGTCAAGTGCTGTTTATTTTCCACCTCTGCCTCTTCCTCTCTCCATGTGCCTTTGAGTGATCGCACTGCATGTGCTTTGTGATGCGTGCCTTATTTGGCTGCAGTCTCCTGGTCGCAGATACTCTAACCCTTTTAGAATGCCTGAGGCTCAGTGCTACTTGAATGCCCTCTCCGTGGCTCTTTCTGCTCTTACCTCCGAATTATGGCAACCCCTTCTTTTGCCTTGCACAAACTATTAGTTCCTGTCTTTCTGCCCCAGCCTGTGTTTCATACCTTACTTTTTCCCCTACCTGCCTCTTCTCCAACTATTTTTCTTCCATTATCTCAGGATATCTCAGTATATCTTCCTAAAGACCTGCCAATTGGACTGACTTCATGCTTCTTTTTCTTCATCCTAACTGTTGAGCTAGGATGATCTGTTTTTAATCTAATGATATTAAAGAAATGTAGGAGCCACTCGAGTATAAGAAAAAAACAAATGATAGAAAAATTGTAGTAAGGGCCAGGCGCGGTGGCTCACGCCTGTAATCCTAGCTCTCTGGGAGGCCGAGGCGGGTGGATTGTTTGAGCTCAGGAGTTCGAAACCAGCGTGAGCCAGAGCGAGACCCCGTCTCTACTAAAATTAGAAAGAAATTAATGGGACAACTAAAAATATATAGAAAAAAAAAATTAGCCGAGCATGGTGGTGCATGCCTGTAGTCCCAGCTACTCGGGAGGCTGAGGCAGGAGGATCGCTTGAGCCCAGGAGTCTGAGGTTGCTGTGAGCTA
>NW_012152507.1:8377836-8433817 GCF_000956105.1 Propithecus coquereli | reverse complement strand
TTCTTATTTCTTCTCTTCCTTTTCCTTCCTTTTTAACTTTTTTCTTTCCCTTTTTTTTCTACCCCTTAAACTGATGTTTCTCAAAATATGGCCCTAAACTACCTGTGTCAGAATCACCTAGAAGTTTGTGGAAAATGTATAATCCCTGGCCTCACCCCCAACCTATTGAATAACAATCCTTGGAGGTATTAAATAACAGAATATTGTAAAAATTGGGTGATTCCTAAGTAAATTAAAGATTGAAGACCACTGATTAAAAGTATCTGTTAACATTAGAGTCTGTCCTCAGTTCTCACAGTTTCCTTGGCAAATCAATTCCTTTCTGCAGGTCTAGTTGCTACTTCTGAGTAGAAGACTCCAAACTCCTTTTATGTTCTGACCTTTTCCCCACACTCCATTCCTGCAGTTCCAGCTGTTTCCATCAGTAGGTCAATCTGTCATTACAAGAGAGAAATCTTCATTATTCAAATAAGAGCCAGACTCCCCAAATTTTTAGTAAAGAAGAACTGTGGGACCAGCATCTTTAGGTGGAGAGCATGGCAGAGTAATACTGACTTCTAAGTTTCACTTTCCCTTTCGAGGTTTTTCTTTTTTCTTACCACAGCTGCATCCCTGTCCTACCCTTTAAATCTCAGAAACAGCATACTATAATGGTTAAAAGTATGGATTTAACTATTTTTTTCTGCCACTTACTAGCAGGAGAATTTGGGGGCAAGTTACTTTATTTCTCTAAGCCTAAGTTTTCTAATTTGTAAAGTAGGAACTAAAACAGTAATGATAATTAGAGTTTTGATTGCGGAGATTAAATGTGTAACACATTTTAAGCATTTAGTGTAAGACCTAACAATTAGTAAGTGATCAATTAAGGTTAGCTGTAATTTGCAATGAAAGTGAGGAGAGGTTTTCCTTCTATCTTAGTACAGCTAAGATAGATTTTAATTTTCCAAAAAGAAATTTAATAAATAATAGAGAAATTTAATAAATAAAAGAGAAAAAAGGATATAAAGAAAAATAACATAAAAAGCATAAAAACAGCCACTTTTTTAAAGTATAAGTTTCTAATCCTAGAATACTTTATTTATATCTAATCAAATCTGAGTACTAGACCAAGAAAATCCCTAATTAGTCCATAGATTATTTCCCCTTCTGTTATGTTCCTCATTCTTTCCTGAGAAGGTGATCCAGTCAGATATCTTGGGGGTGTAAAAGGGTTTCGGGGCCTTGTCTAGAAGGAAAATGCATTCCTCACATTCCCTTCTGTTGTCCCTATCACCATAAAAGTCAGGATCATTAGGATCCTTTCTCATCTCATTAAGGATAGAGAGTTCATAAACAGAGTCAAGAAACCATTAGATCATTTAATCTCCTCAACTGAAGTAAGCACTTTGAACTTACATATCTCTTTCCCTCCCTGAACCGCCTGTGAAGCAGCCCTGCCATTCATTATGCTCCTACTCTGTCAACTCTGAAACCTCTAAATCATCTTGACTCCTCTCTTAACTTGTTCTACCCTGTTCTTTACTCTCTATCTTCATTGCTATCACTCAAATTTGGGCCCTCGTGTCTTAATTTGTTACTATAGACTCATCACTAGTTGCCAAACCATTCTAGAATGGCTATTTTACCAATTTTCTTAAAATACATCTCAGAATAGGTCAGTCCCCTGCTCTAAAACCTTTAGCAGCTTTCCATTGCCTGTCAAATTATTGTAAAACTCCTTAACCTAGCCTTTAATACTTTTTATTCTCTGACTTCAATCTCTTTGGTTCAGTCTTACCTCTCTCTGTTCCCCTACAAAACCTCAGATTGTAGTCAGATCCCATGCTTTCTTGTCATGTCATTGTTGGATGGACGATTGTCTCTTACAGAAAACTCTCACCACCAACTCTTTGCCTACCAAATCTTTTTTCCCAGGACAGCCTAAATGCCACTCTTTTCTGGTCACCTCAATTAACCATGACCCCTCTTACAAGCCCTCTGAATAGTGTCTATACCTCTTTATGGCATGTATTACTGATTGCCATTGGTATGTCACTACTGAATTCTGTTCTCTTTAGGGTCAGGGAAAGTATCTTTTTAAAATTTTGTACCTAGACAGTGATTAGCAGAGTATTTTACATATATGTTAAACAAATTTTTATTGAATTAAGTTATTGAAGTTATTATATTTCTACTTTAAGTATAATAGAAAAAATATAACTTACAAGACAGTTATGAAATTAGTAATAATATTCAATTTGATCTCTTACCAATGCTTTCTGTGAGTTAGAAATGCTTATTTGAAATTGAGTTCCTACTTATAATAAAAAGATTTTTGTTCTGATTACATGAAATAAACTTGTTCCTGTTTGTGTCTATAGTTTGAAAAGGCCTAGCTTATCTTCATTGCTTTGAGTAAAATAACTAGCTTTTTTATTATACATGCAGAAATACGGTCAACTTGAAGAATATCTCAATTTTGCGGATTACTTTCAAGATGAGAAGTTTGACTGAATTGTAACACATTTCCTTCAGAGAAGATTTTATAAATTCTTGTAAATGTGAAGATCCTGAATCTTGTTTCTCTATATCATGTGACAAATTTATAAATTTTATGTACATCTTTATGGCAGAATATCTTGTATAAAACATATGTTCATCTTAATTCCCATGACATGGCACTCTACAGTCTAATAAAGCTTTTATCTGATGTACATAGAAAACATAGGCTTAATAATTTTTAAGTCTGTAAATGTATTTTAAAGTTACATAACAATGCCTTTATAACACATGACTGCCAGGTGAATGAGCTGTTCGTGTCCTGTCAGTTTAATAGAAATATGTCGTATTTTAAAAATGTATTTAGATTAACATTTATGTATATTTGTTGCTACATCCCTTTCCAGGTCTGTTTATTATTTTTTTGCAGTATTACATGATCTTTACTAAGCTATTTTTGAATACTGTCGTCTAAATCAGTGGGCCATGGAAGAAGACTCAACGTATCATTCAGTCCAATCCCCTTGCCTCACAATCAGAGCGTAGCTTATTTATTCCAAGTACAGAGTGTATTTTTCCTTTTGTAAAGTTTCCCTTTCAAATAGATTTCAGTCCTCTAGAGTCTTTCAGCTCTCACATTCAAGAATAATTTCATGATATTTATTTTTATGCCTTATATTCTTTCTTCTTCTATTCAATTGTGTCTAGATATTAATGATTAAGATGTATTTTATTTATTTTTATCCATAACTTTTCCCATATAAGTATGTATGTTAGGGTCAGAATATCTCAAAAGGATAAATTCAGCCAAAAACACTTTAAAAGCATATTTTGGTACCTGCGTTGCTTTGCACACCTCAATTCTCCCATGAAATAATAAAGTAAAACAATTGCAGAGTGAACAAATGGCCCCTGTCTATTTTATATTTTTATACCTTAAAAGTGGTATTTTAGTAGGATCCATTCTACTGTGGAATTTTAGATACTTTTTTCTTACTAGAATTGTTGGTTGAATTTGACTTCATCTATTACGTGATTCATGGCACAGACCTCAGTGCGTGTGTATACATAAAAAGCTACATTAAGTTTTTACATGGAGATTAGTTTTCTGCAATTCATTTCCTGAAATTATCCATATTATTATTGTAAACAAACTGGATAGTAAAAACTCAAAAAGTGGTAAGAATGCTGATGCTGATGTTTAATAAGGAGGGTATACCGTTTTCTAAAGTGTAAAATAGAAAATTTCAGCCACATAGCCATATTCTAATTTGTATTTCTGCAGCATGTGGCAAAATAATCCTTAACTAAATTCCAGGGAATGAAAATAGAGCCATAGTTGAAAGGTGAGGATAGAAGGGACAGTGTCCAAAAACAAGCAGAGTTAGAGGAGAAGTAACAGTCAAAGTGGAAGGGTAAAGGATCATGAATGATTTATAATAAGCAAGGCCATAGGAAATGCAAGATAATGATTTCTAAGGTATCTTTGATGACCCTGGATGTATCACTTCTCATACAGGACACTACAGACAAGCCTGAGATGGGTGAACAGTGAAATAGTTCCAACCAGAAAGTTTTAAAAATTGATTTATCTATTATTTTTAATAGCATGCAGTTAACTTGTAAAATTAAGACACTAATAATTCCAGGGACTTATGATGGTAGCTGATCCAGTTCCTAGGTCAGCCATCTTGTTGGTTTGAAGCATTTTTCCTGTTACAACAGCTGACTATTGATCATGAATTGATGGTTATAGGTAATTTTTCTGATGTCTGAGATTGCAGCCAAGCATGCTACTTCACTGAGTATTTAGATAATACAAGAGGCTTTTTAAGGTACATGGAAACACCAAAAGAATGGCAAAGAGGCTGTTAGGAAATGAGAATTAGCATAGATTAGGGGACCAAAATCAAATATTAATAGTTTATAAGAAAATAATGTTGCAAAAATAGAATTAATCTTTACAATTATTATGTATTAGCTTATCGATATCATTGATTCAATTATAACAAAAATAGTTTTTAAGCTTATAAATCTCTCATGTCATCTCATATGACTGAAATTTTTATATCTGGGTATTTATTACTTTAGTACTTTAGTGTTAGGTAGCTGTGGATAGAAGAGATGAGAACAGAAATGGACAAGTAAAAGGGAAGTAATGTTTGAAAGAATTCATAGGGCTGTACAAAAGTTTTAGGGTTATGAGAGAGGGAACAGAACCATAAAACAAGGAAAACAAGGGCACAAAAGAAATGCTTATTTTAAAGGCAGTTGGTTGCAATTGACCGTATTTCCTGACTTGTCTGCTCTCATATTCAGATGAGTAGTTCTATCTAGTCCTCATTCCTTGGAGGTGTTACAGGACTTGCTTAAACACCTGCATATTGACTGAGGGATAGTTGCAGCCCTTGAGCTACTTTGGGGATAGTCTAGCTTCCCTATAAGTCCTTTCACATTTGATATTGAGGCAGCAAGATCAGTGGTTAAGAGAGGTTTGAAGTCATTCTTGAGTTTGAATATTGGTCTGTTACTTTCTGGTTATTTAAACCGGAACACATAGTTTAATTTTGATGAGACTCAGTTTCCTCATTTACAAATGGGGTTAATAATACCTCTCTCAGGATTGTTCATAGATTTAAGGAGATCATATATGTGAAATGCTGCGCCTAAAACAGTGATTTTTTTAAATAGTAGCTAATGTGAATGGAAATGAGGGTTTTGATGATAATGTCAACTTGAAATAAAATGATTTTATATGGGTAAATGTGTACAAAAGACACTCCAAAGAAGTGTCCTACACCATTGGAATATAGTATGAAAATTTATTAAATTCCTGCTTAACAAGTTTTTAAATATGTCCATGTCTAGCAGAGAAATCAAAGTTTATTATATCATTTAGGAATAGCTGATTTGACTAATGATTCCATGTTATTAATCAAAATCTATGTACTGCAGTGCTATGGAGTGAACATTAAATTTTAAATTTAAATATTACACTTTTTTCTCTTTTATCAGGTATGACTGCCAAATGTAAAACACCCATAGTAGCAGAAAAAGAAATTGTCTAATAAACACAATTTTTAAAAATCAAATATAAAGTTATTTAAACTCTTTCACTTTTTAATGATACTTCATGACAGAGTTCACCATTAAAATTTTATTTATATAACAAAAATATATTTCTGCTTTTCTTCTCATGAGTAATGAGGAACTAACTTAGCCTTGGAAGGGACAGACAGAAGTATGTTCCAATGAAAAGTTTAAAAATTATATTCCATCAGAGTGTACTTGTCTCCATTTCTAAGCTAACATTCCAGGATTTGTGAAAAATAAAATGGACTAAAGTAAGCCAACCTATAGGGATCTGAGTTGTAGATGAATCCAGTCTTGAAATGTTTGCATTGATTTTGCCCATACATTTCTTTCCTTAGCTCAGTTTGAAGCAAGGGCCATGTTACCGAAATGCCCAAGTTCATTTAAATTAATGAAGGTCCAACGCTTGAGACCTCAAATCCAAATGACTTCCAAGTTAGGTCACCCTGAATATTTTTGGTCCTGACTGTTCCAATATTGTGCTCACCTTAGTTAATTTTTCATAATTGATAATGACAAGCAGAATTCACTATAAGGTTTGATATTTTCAAAGTAAGATCATCTGAAGATGAGGGGACAATGGTCTGCGTAAGAGATCTGTTTGGTTTGTGTTATTAAACTTGTTGAAATTCAGCTGCTGCATACTGCTTTTCCTCATTGTGTATGCTCACCAGATAGCTTTGGAGACCTCAGATCTTGTATTTGGTTTGTCATAGGCAATCCTGCATTTAAAAAAAAAAAACCTCTTTTCCTACAACTGGTATTGGTAATTTTATCATAAAATATTTTATTTATCCCTACTGATTTGCTTGTGATCACCCAGATTCACTTACTCGGAGACACACAAAGAGCAAGCAGGTGGGTAGACACCACACCTGCCTGCCCTTTAGGAACTAACAGTGTGATTTCCCCTCCTCTCCACACTCTCCTCCGCCCCCAACACACATTCACCATCTTCTTTATTAATGAACATTTCCTCGGTGCTCACCCGGCGCTCGCTAGGGTGCTCAGTGGTGTCATTTGCAACATATTGAAAAATGAAAATGATATCCTCAGAGGGGGGCGTAATGTAGGTCTGAAGGGGAAAACATATTCCCGGCCCCCGGAATTTCTTAAACATTTAGAGCTGGTGAAGTGGTTGTGTAGAGAGGTTGGGGAATTTCCCCAGCCTTCCCCCTCAACCAGGTCTGAGACGGAGCTAGCCGAGCGACGGCTGTTGAGACTCGAAGGCTTCGGGATTTACCTCTTCAGCCACTGGGAGGCCCTCTGCGTTCCCCTTTCCCCGGTGCCTGGCTGCGATTACTCACTCGCGCAGTGGCACCAGCCTTCCACCAGGGAGCCTCGAACGCGCGCTCCCGCCCTCCCCCCGCCCCCCGCCCCCCGCCTGCAGCTCGCTGGCTCTCTCTTTCTCCCTCTCTGTCTCACTCTCTCTCTTTCTCTCCCTCTCCTATCGGAGCACAATGAAAGCCTGTGTATCGCCGTGACTCCGGGCGGGAGCCAGTGTCAGCAAAGCGGCTAACAACAGACGAGAAAGAGAAAGGAAAATACAAGCTACTTTTTTTTTTTCCATCTATAAAGCGGAGCAAATACAAGAGATAGAACCACATTGCTTATTGAGAGTCCAGACCCTCAGATCCACTGGCCGGGGATGGAATGTACAAAAGTGGACAGAAAAGTGGCTGGACATGACTCGGTGCAATTTGCTGGAAGTTTGTAAGTTTGACCATCGTTTGTAAATTACTCTAGGAAGAGTTTGTCTCTCTTGATACTGTATTAGAATAGAGCCGGGGGAGAGGAATAGGAACGTAAGCGGGAAAGAAAAAATGTGTTGAAGGATCTCTCTCAGTGGCTAGCGACTTGAGATTGCTTTCATTTAAGGCTGGGAAACCTTAGACGGGGAGAGGATTTTACCGGTGATTGGATTCGTTGAAGAAAAAAAGCATGGTCCGAAAGTCCAATTACTGACATTGTTAACAATTGAAAAGCTGTCTCCCTCTTTGGGGAGAAGACAACATCCTACAGTACCCCAAAGAGGAGAAAACACCGGAGCAAAGGGAAAGGGAGGACTAATTAAAAGCCAAAAGACAGTCTCCCTTGATTTTTGCACATTTTGAACATTGACTTCAAAAACCTAAAACAGCACTGTTTGTGGTGGTGTTTTTTTTTAACCTGAGGAAAAGTAAAGGCTGCCGGTTACACAGACCACGGTAGAATTGTGTTTCTCTGCAGAAACATCCCCATAAAGAATTTTCTGAAACAACTAGGTGAAGGAGAGTCCAGCTCTCTGTTAATACCTCTCTCAGTTCTTTTTGCTGTGTGTTTCTGTCTCTTGCTGGACAACCCCTGAATTCTTGATCTAACCCCCAGATCGTGTGTTTACAAAGTACCCAGTGGCTCTTGTCAGCTTGGTGAGGGAAAAAAATCCACCAACTCTGCCCAACTTCTCCAGAGCTGTCAAATGCAATTAGAGTAAGTTGATTAGGGTTCATTTCCAACTTATCCTCTCCAATTGGTTTCTATTCTTTCTCCCCACCCTCTTTTTACTAACTCCCCTCCCCCACACCTTCTCCACTGCTCCCCCAACCTCTGAAGCCCTCTATTCATGTGGCCCTGAACACTGAGCTCACATTGTCAAAAACAGATTTGCCTGCAATAGCCAGCAGTAGCCTCTTTCCACCTCACCATCCCAGAGGCAGCAATCATTGTGTCCACTAAAATGGGGGACACAGCGCCCCCGCAGGCCCCCGCAGGAGGGCTAGGGGGGGCCTCTGGGGCGGGGCTCCTTGGAGGGGGCTCAGTCACCCCGAGAGTGCACAGTGCTATCGTGGAGCGCCTCCGGGCTCGGATCGCCGTCTGCCGCCAACACCACCTGAACTGTGAAGGACGCTATGAACGTGGTAGGGCCGAGAGCTCAGACCGGGAAAGAGAGAGCACCTTGCAGCTCCTGAGCCTTGTCCAGCATGGCCAGGGGGCAAGGAAGGCTGGCAAACACACCAAGGCCACTGCCACTGCTGCCGCCACTGCAGCCCCTGCACCGCCCCCTGCTGCCCCTTCTGGGGCCTCCCAAGCAGCAGCAGCAGCAGCCCCGCCGCCTCCACCAGACTATCACCATCACCACCAGCAGCACCTGCTGAACAGTAGCAGTACTGGTGGCGGTGGTGGGATAAACGGAGAGCAGCAGCCACCAGCTTCAACCCCAGGGGACCAGAGGAACTCAGCCCTGATTGCGGTAAGCACCTGGCTTTCTCATGGTTCTGCCTGTGGTCCTGGGGCCTTTTGTGAGGGTCGAGGTTGCCTTGGCCTATTGGAGAATGGACGGCAGGGAATAAGTCCAAGACGTCACCTGACTACCTCGAAGGCCATTGGGTGTGTTGTTAGGGTGGTTTTGGACTCTTACTCATCTGGTTCCATTGGTGCCTGTTCATGGCTTTCCTCTACTTATAGGATATTCCTTAACTGGCAAGAAGCCTGAGTTTTCCAGAGGCTCTCTGGGGTGCACAGTGTATAAAAGAAGGGGCTACAAGCTGGCAAGATCTGAGCCACAGAGGAAGGCCCCATCCTGTGGGTCCTCCTTCTTTGGCTAAACAGCTCTGATTAGACCCCATAAGCCATTTTTCAGCCTAGCTGACCTTTATCAAAGCCTTTTCCTTCTTGCCCCATTTCCCCTCCCCCTCTTTGAAGTGGCCCCTTTTCCTTGGCTTACAAGAACAGAAATGGTGATCTGTAACACAGAGAAAGTTCCCTGAGTATCCCCTCAGTCAAAAACAAAATTTTTGGAAAAAATGAGCAAGAGACTAGTGAGGGAATGTTTCTAGAAGGCCTACTCCCTGATTTCCTATAGATTGCCTCAGCCCTCAGCCCCACGTAGCTTCCTTTCAGAAGCACTCCAGTCAAGTAGTGCTCACTTAGAGCATTCATTAAAGTGGGCAGGCACAAAGCAGCTATTTACACAGATAACGTCCTAGGAAGTACCTTGTCTTCAGCCACTCCTGGTGACAGGATATCAAACCTGAAAGTTCTGATTAAGTTTCTGGCTGGACATTCTTCCTCAGAGGCACAGACACACCCCATCCCAGAGGAGTGTCCCCTGAATCATTGATTCTTGGTGGCGGTCCTGGTCAGGTGACTGCCTGCCCATGCAGGATTCCCTTGAGGCTGCTGGGCCAGTGGCCTCTGGGGTAGAAGGTGGAACCCTGCCCTCAGCCCGGCAGGCTTCCCTTTCTGAGTTGCGGCTCCTGAATTCTATGTCTGCTTACAGCACATCTCCAGTTTACCCAAGCCAGCCCTAATGAAAGTCAGCAACAGGAAATGGCCACACAAAGCCCCAAAGTACTCGAAAAGCCCAAAGGAGAGAAGATAGTTCTGGATCTAACTCCTCTTCCAAAGGAGCCTGAAAATGAGCTCTTGGAAAAGGGCATCCTCCTACCAGGCCCATAGGATGCTGCTTTCTGGCTCCCTCTTATACCTGGCCTGGGTCCGTGGTGAGGAAGTTTCCAGGAAGCTCTGAGAGCTAGGATAGTGTTCTCCCCTGCCATACAGAAATTTTTTGGGAGACCCAAAATTGCCACTCCTTGAAGGCCAGCTCCAGATGAAAAATAACTACCAACAATTAAATTGCCCAGTGTTTACTGTTTGGTCGTTGAATGCCTATTAGCCTATGGGGTTATATTGGAGCTTTAAGGCCTAATTTCCTTTCTCTACCACCTACTCTATCCCCGCTTCTCCCTGGAATTCCCTAGGAGAGCAGAGGGAGTTTTGTGAAAAAGAGACGCTGGGATAAAGGAGGGGGGTAAAGAATCGCTCAAATGGAGAGAAGAATGAGGTTTGTATGTATGTGTGTGTCACCGGCATCTGCAGCCAAAAGGATCTAAATGCCTTGATTGTCCCTAGTAAATTTATAATCTGTCTGCAAGTCTCCCAATAATATGGCTTTGTGTGGCTCACAGTCTCCTGGTAAGTGTTTCTGGGGATGACACTGAGAGCGAGGCACCCAGCCCAACCCTGAGCAGAGAAGGCTGATCTCTGCCCTGGGTGCCAGGACTGGAGGGGCCATTAAGAGCCGCAGTGTGGGCTTTTCCTGTGGCCTTCGCAGCCCAACCTCTGCAAGGAAGGTGGCATGTCTGCTTATGGTCTTGTTCTTTGGGTTTTTGCTTTTGTCCAACTTGGAAGTAAGATGAGGCTGCCTCTTTTTCTTGGGTGTTTCAGGGTAGGTAATGAAACCAACTTCAATAGTTATTGTAACTTTACAATGGTAATATCCATGCTGGGAGGGAAGTGGTAGAAGAGTGTCTGGCCCTTCCTGGCGGAGGGTTTACTGATGCAGAAGCCAAAAGTGGCTGCTGCACCACTCCTGTTCAGAGAGGGAATCGGTTTTCTCTCTTCTAACCACCAGGGATCTCCAAAAACATTCCCTTAGAGGAGCTCCCACTCCAGGTACAGTGATGATGCCGGGAGACACAGTGTAAGGAGGAAAAGGGATAATTTATTTCTAATGGCTGCTTTTCATTGAAAATGTATGATGTGGCAAGGGTTGATCCACCACCCTATGTTTGGTTGTTGGAAATTCCCTCGCCATTTTAACTTCTAAATGTGGTGCTTTGTTACTCAGCGTAGTACTCAGAGATGGTGATGCAACTGCTGTACTAACCTGATAACATTGTCTCCAAAGGGAGGCCTGGGCATTTGGGAGTGACTCACCAAGCCCATTACATTGGCCCACCTCACTTTACTTGGGCTCCTCTTATTTTCAGAGAATATTAATTGAAAAGGGCCTTTGCTCAGAGTGAATGTCAGAATTTTTTCTTCATTTTATTACTACTGTGTCCATAACTAGATTTATGTGGTCTGGGTGTGTTGAATGTATAACTTCAATAGTTAATTTGTATGCCATAAGTGGCCATAAATGTCCTTTGGAGAAAGGGAGAGAATACTGATTATCTAAAATCAAATATATGTCGTGTCGTCAGATGAAAGCTGTATGTCCTGCATACCTTCTAGTACAATGCCTTGAATATGGTGGGTAATATTTGCTGGATGAGGATGAGAGGACAACTTCTGTTCCGTGGGATAGTGTTGACTTTGGGGGGTGTTATAATGGAAGGAGTATATAATGTCTGAATCCTTTCAATAGCCTAAGTTTCAAGAACAATGCAAGAATAACCTCCAAGCCAGTCCTAATTCTGTCCACACTGAGAGCCTAATTCTGCAGCCCTTACTCAGCCAGTTTCTTCATTTAGCTCAAGTACAAGTTCAGGGAAGCCCTGCTGCTACAGAGACTGCAGAAACAGGGCCTTTCACAGGGCCCAGATTGTAGGGCTTTGGAGCAGATCTGCGTTTCTCACCACTTGGAGCAGGCTTTAGGCACTAAATCATTTTCTGGTGAAGTATGTTTGAATCTTTGAATGAACTGTGAAACTGAATAATTGCTGGTCCGTGGAACAGTAAGGTTTAGAGCTTCTGTGGTACATTATTAATCTTTCCCTTTTGCCTGAGACAAGCTCTTTTTCTGTTTCATAGATTGTGTTGCTAGGATGAGCAGATAAGTGGTTCCAAGTCATCTTTGGCTTCAGAGATTATCTTTTCTTAATGTGGTGTGGAGCAAAGAAAGCAGATCAGATAAGGAGCCTGCATCCTTGGTTTTGTGCCTGCTTGATCGCTAACCAGCCGGGTGACCTAGGACAAGTTACTTAGTAGTCATCTGTGAAACAGGGAGAGCAGTCGTGCTGCCCCGGCTTGTCGAGAGAAGCAAATGAACTTGTGTTTCTGAACAGGGTTTGGAAAAAAAATTAAGCACTGCAGAAATGCAAGGCATCATTACTAGTATTACTAATAATAAACTACTAAGCACTGAATGATAATACCAGTTTTTCCAGGGATTAAATGTATACTCAGCTGTCAGTTATCTGGTTTAAATGATGAAATAGCTTTTATTGTAAATAGAGGGATTGGTATTTCAAATTTAGTGCTGTCAAGATAAGACTGAGATATCGGTGTACTTAAGTGTTCCTGAAGGGCCCAGGAAATCCTAGTTAAAATGTGCAATGCTGTGAATGTCTTTGGAGTCTTTGAATGCATGCAGTTTACAGGCCTCTGCATGGACCTGAGAAGCTTTGGAAAGGTGTGTCCCCCAGAGCGTCTAAGAAATATTAGAAAAGTCATTTACACAAATGGCATGGGAAAGTTAAATATTTTGTCAACAATAGTCGAAAATGTTAATTGTTAGCTTAAGAAAGTCAAACAAGTTAAATCATTGCCAGAGTTCCCTGGTTATTTTTAACTGATAATAATCAAGTTTCCAATTGACAATTCAGAATTCGAGAGCTGTAAGTGGGAGGCCAGGTCTGGGTGTCTATGACTGTTCCTGTGATAAATGTCCTCCCCAGGACAGTGATAGGAGTGTTTACATTATTTATATATGCAGCCATCATTTCCTTAAGAACTGACCTATTTTTGTTCTATTTTCCAGAACACAGTAATAAAGGGAATGTTCTTATCTATCTAGGACCTTTCTACCACTTCTTTTAATGTAATTATAAGATCTCACAAAGACAAAAGAGTTCACGTGGAGAGAGAAGTTGGTACAATACTTTATCAAAAATTGACAGAAAGTTTGCTTTGACAGCAAGGTGATATTATCGTGTAAACCAAGATGTCTTGCTTGTTTAGGTCAATATTTCTTTATGGAAGACATATGCTTTCTTTGAAATAATGTCATTGCTAGGTGATGTTCATCAAAATTTTCTAAATCTTAAACTGTAATACCATATGGCTTTCTTATATGTAAACATTTTTAAATGCCAAGTTGTTTAAGGATGGGCTTTCAAATGTTCTTAGACATAGCAATTAAATATGACTAAAGGAGTGGCCATTATTAGCTGTTTTGTTTTTATTGTTTGTTTGTATTTAACACTGTTATTTAATCTCAAAAAGCCTAGAAGAAAATCTGAAAAAAATCATCCAGTTCTGCTATGCATGGCAACTAAACCTTTCTGAGTGGATTCTACCACTTTCTTGTTCTTTAATAGGAAAACTTACCTACCTTAATGTTCATAGGCAGGGTCATGTTTAATGAAAACAATTCTAAATTCTTCCTTCTGCATTTTCATGCTAATTTCCCTCACACTCCAGCAGACTTCGTTGGAGAATAAGGAAAAATACAGCTAAGGACATAGTCTCTGCTTACTTAGGATCTGATGGAGAAATCCAGACCACCTCAATAAAAAGTAACAGCAAAATTACTAACCAGGTAGAATGGGCCAAAACCGATATAGAAAATCAGAGGAAGAAAGGAACAAATATTTATTGAATCCTAGAATGTGCATAGCACTTTTATTACATATTTTAGGTAATGCCTGCAAAAACCAAGTGAGTAAGCAACATTTGTCCCACTTTACAAAAAAGAAAACTGAGGCTTATAGATAGAGTAAATGGAAGAATTTAATGCACAGATTTTAGGGTCAGACCCATGTTCAGATCGCTATTTCACATCTGCTAGCTGTATGAGTTTGGGAAAATAATTTTATTCTTTTTTTGGCATCAGTATCTTCTTGCAAAATAAAGCCAATGTTATTTAGCAAAAACAGTCAGCATAGTGCCTGGTACACAGTAGGTAGCAGTGCTCGAAACATGAATACCGTTAGTAGTGTGGGTAGGAGAAAGATTCAAATCCTGGCCAGGGATCCCTACATGGAGAATGGGGGTCACCCTCAGGGCCTGGGGGCAGGGAAAGAATATGGAAATGAGGGATGGGATGTCTGATGCAGGTGTGAAAGTTAAGTGTTTGGGGGACAGATAGCAGAGCCTGACTGACAGTGTGGTTGGGTGTGAGTAGTGAGGGGGACAGCTAAGCCCAGTCCACATGCTGGAGGATATGGAGTTCTGGCAACAGCAAATCAGAAGCCCTGGAAAATGGTAGAGCAGGGAAGGCTCAGAAGAGTCAGCAGCTATGAAGCAATAATAATTCTTCATATACTTGAAGACAAGCATTGCATTTCCCCTCCAGCAGCCTCTTCTCATAGCACGTTGCCTAAGTGTTCTGTACTACCTATCTTCAATTCCCCTGAGCTGCCTAATGCCTTGCCATTTACACACTTCTCCCATTCATGGTGAGTTATATACTGCATGACATGGCCTTTGGCATTGCAAGGAGGTGGTTTTAAAAGCACAGTAGCTATACACAGAAGAGAAACTAAAAGCAGCAGACCAGCTACACTTCTCTTCTCAGGCTCACTAGGCCTTCTAGTGCAAACAAGAATTACCCTGGTGGTAAAAGTGTATTTACTCTCTTGATGTGTGAAATTGATCTTCCCCCAAAAAACGAGTTTACTTGTATACTAACTTGGAACAGTTCTTTTCATTTAAAAAAGAATCATGAGCAAAACTTTATGAGGAGCCATGATTATTGATGTTCTTTGAAATTTACTTATTTCCTTGCTTTTAATACAGATGTGTTATAGATCTTTTACTTTCCCTAAAGTCTAGTTGGATACTGGTTTCCCCCATTTGGTCCTTGTTTACAAGGCACAGGGAAGGGACCCCATGGAATAGATGAGAAAGGAGAAAATCCACCAGCTTG
Source organism: Propithecus coquereli (assembly GCF_000956105.1). Lineage (NCBI taxonomy): Eukaryota > Metazoa > Chordata > Mammalia > Primates > Indriidae > Propithecus > Propithecus coquereli. Next base: position 8,418,672 of record NW_012152507.1, on the reverse strand, counting down.
ATGCTTGGATGATGACCATTGTGAGAGGGCTCCCAGCTTCAATCTTTTCCTGCACGTATCTAACGGACAGATGTGAAAGAATAAAAGCTGTTCCACTTCCCTACGGAGGGCATGAAGAGAGAAGTGTGTGTATTCTCCCCAGAACTCAGGAAGGCTAGAGAGTCACACCCTACCATAGCCAGATTACGGAAGGATTGACTATGAAAAAGGGCAAATAACAATATTGACACATATCACAGCTCTCATGGGTCTTAATTGTTCTAACAAAGGTTTTTAAATCTCACATCAGTTGTGGACATGCGTGCTTTTTAGTTGGCGGAAATTATTCATTAATTCAATAATTAATCTTTGTGTAGCTCTTCTATGCCATGCACTGTGCCAGGAATACATTTATGAGGACTGTGATACAGCCTTTGCCCTCTTAGAATTTACAGTCTAAAAGGGAGGTGGGTGGGGTTGGAATAACAAATGTTCAAGTTGGCTTGTTTAAGGCATCAAGGCGACAGAGCAGTTAAAAGCCTAGGATCAGGGGTGAGGTGATCAGGTTTCAAATTACAGCTCTACCACTGAATCACAGTGTTTTCTTGGTTAAGTCAATTAAACTCTCTTGTCTCAGTTTCCTCAACTGTAGAATGGAGTGATGATAGTAACAGAACTAGCTTCTTAGGGTTGTTGATTAAATGAGGCAATTGCCTGGCACCTCATAGAGGCTCAATAAATTTTAGCTGTTATTATTAGTGTGCAAAGTGACATCTACTTGAATCAGATTCATGGTTTTCCCAGCCCAAGATTTTATCTCCAGAAGTACATCAGACATTTTGTAGAAGGGCATGGCTTTTCTCTTTAATATTTACTTAAAATGGTTAGTGAGGGGTACCATATTATCCAATTTCCCTCAATAGTTTAATGTGGAGATATCACCTGGGATAGATTTCCATCTCCCTGGAATGGGTTAAATAGGTCTTTTTTGAGAATGAGACCAATTAATATCTCTTCAATTCCTAGGATTCTGGAACTCCCAATCTAGAACTTGACTAGACAGAGTGTCTACTTGACTCCATACTTTTAGAATACAGTCTGGGTTTTCATTCAGTTAGTAGTGAGTTAGTTCAATAGTCAGTTATTAGTGAGTGTAGAGTGTGGACTTAGTGGGTAAATGAGAAATTTAAACCATCTATTGAGAGTTTTGAATCATCAGAACTAAGGAGGCAAACTTACCAATTTAATTGAATTATTAATTCAAATTAATGAATAATGCTTAAGTGAATCTAGTCACAGAGTAGCAAAAGGGAAGCTCCCTGTTGTGGAGATTGAAATTTATGCTTTTGAAAGCTAGATGCCTGGCTAAAGTTGCTAAGGAATCAGTTAACTCACTGCATCTGCAAATGAATGGGCCACACAGATCTGTCCTCTTCCCAGCCCTAACCAGGAATAAGTTGAAAATTCCATGTCTTGATGTGGTTCTTAGCTTAGAATCTTATCTTTACTCAGTATCTCCTAAAACACGGCGACTTTCCGTTAGAAATATGAGGAAGATATTGCTGAGTCTTCAAAGCAAGTTTCAGTGATGATAATTTTTTTTTTTTTTTTTTTTTTTTGAGGCAGGGTCTTGCTCTCTCACCCTGGTTAGAATGCAGTGTGTCATCATAGCACACTGCAACCTCAAACTCCTGGGCTCAAGCGATCCTCCTGCCTCAGCCTCCCAAGTAACTGGGACTACAGGTGCATGTCATTGGCTTGGCTAATTTTTTTTTTTCTCGTTTAAATAGAGACAGGGTCTTGCTCTTGCTCAGGCTGGTCTTGAACTCCTGACCTCAAGTGATCCTCCTGCCTCTGCCTCCCAGAATGCTAGGATTATAGGTGTGAGCCACTGATGATAATTCTTAATCCAAAGCTTGATGTTTCTATGAAGAAGTGACAGGATTATAATATGAATAGTTCCTGCTCTTTGGTAGATGATTTGGGTAAGGAGAATTTACTGGTTCTATCTCAGAGTAAAGAATGCAGTAAAAAAAAAATTTAGTTTTGTTTTGTTTTTTTTTTTTTTTTATTCCCCATCATTTAAACTTAGATTCCTTCCCCTTCTCAAAGGTAAGAATGCTTAGGAAATGTTAGTGTCAAACTTAGTTGGGTTGTTTTGTTTTGTTTTGTTTTGAACAGTGTTCTTGCTTCCTGAGTCATTCTGGCAGGTTCCTACGTTAATATGAAATCATTAACATTGTTGCTTTTAAAACTCTCTTTTGTCAGAAATGTGGCTAAGTTATATTTGTGCATCTTATCCCCACACTAATAATTCTCACCCACGTGAAGCCCAACACCTTAAATTCCTCATCGTACAACAGAGTTCTTTTCAGGTAGTTCTGACGGATTTGAACAGAAAGTTAATTACATGTCTGCTTCTTTTTAAGAAAATTTAGTTAAGGCAAAAGTCTGCTGCAACTGCTAATAACTTACCAGGAGTCTGTTGATACACAGTATAATCTCTTAGAGTCATGGTAACCAGGGTGCAAAGAAGTGGCTTAATTGAATACAGTATGTACTGTACTATGTCATACTTATGTGTAAACTGCTCATTTCTGTAGGTCTCTTGAGTCTTATGCAAAAATAAAAACATTCTTTGGCTAAACAGCTGAGAAATCAAGTTTGTTGTTTTGTTGTTGTTGTTGTTGCTGTTGCTGTTGCTGCTGTTCACCTAAGTTTTTCGATACTTGCTAAACCGGCTAAGGCTTGCACATTTGATTGCCACACTGCACCATTTAATTTCAGACAGCAAAAAGTATGTTCTAGTTGTATTATCCCATTTGGTTGCTTCACAGAAGTGTTGATAAAGTGCAAAGTGCAAGCATAAGAGTAAACAGGAAAGAGCGGCAGTCCTCCCAACAGAAACAATAGGCAGAGGCAATAGTTTAGTAAAGTTTGGGTCCAAGTCCTAGAGCCATTGCACCAAAGAGAGCTTCCTTTTCTTGCTTAGGTTCTTTGCATGTGGATCTGTTTGCAGGCTCAGTCCCCCAGAGAGAGATTCTGAGCTGTCTTTGTGCTAAATTAAACATTAGTTTTCTCCTTGGGAACCTGATCTTCCACAGACTGGCAACAATATCTTTCTGAGAGAGTTCCCAGCTAAGCATTTCCCTCAGGAAGACACTGGCTCAGGAGCCTTTCACCTCTGCTGTCTGCTTAGCTCGTATGAAGGTGTGTTGCATGGGAACTGCTTTGTCTAACCAGGTCTGGAAGCCCTTAGAGTAAGGACTTGTACTTTAATCCTTAGTACATGCTGGAGGACCCATGCTAGCTTAGCATATAATAAATGAAAACAGAGTAGCGCTCAGATCACTTACAACCACGCATAGGAAGGAGTTCTCTTTGTTCACCGCCTCCCAAATTCTGCACCCACAGCAGTGAAAGGGAGTGTGTTGCAAAAGAGAAGCCGTCTCATTTCTAGGCTTCTCTCATCTCCATCCTGCCCATCCCCCTAGAGGGCCAGTTCATGTTGCTCTAAAAATAGGGCACTATTCTACAATTTATAGAGTTGTGTGAGCCCTTAGAGAGAAAATAGACCAAACCATCTTTTCATAGATGAAGAAATTAAAGCCCATTAAAAAAAAAAAAACAACCCTCCAAGACTCTCTAGGTAGGACTAGAACCCAAGTTTTCTGACATCTATTCCAGGTTATAAAAAGTAGTCATTTTATTAAGGGCTTTTTATAAACATATATAAAAGAGAACAGTTAGGGGAAATTTGGGGGTTTTATTAAAATTCTGGTAGTAGGCAGAGCAAGGAGTTTAGAGCCTATGGTTGATTGTTTTTTAAAGGATCACGATTCCTTCCATCCCACATGTCCCTTTGTAACGTGTCTTTGCCATTCCTCTCATCAAAAAGTGGATGCTGTTTCCACTCCCTCCTCGAATCTCGGATGGCCTCGTGACTTACCTTAACCAGTAATATGTGACAGAAATGACATCATCCTAAACTGACTTGAGCCTACCACGTAAGGAAGCTAGTCTGGCCAACTGGAGGGTGACCGTCCACATGCAGAGAACCAGGTGCCGCTGCCCCCAGCCAGCACCAACTGCCCACACGTGAGTGAGGCTGCCTTGGACCCCGCCAGCCCTCCGGCTCAATTCAGCCACACGAGTGAGCCCAGGTGGAACCAGCAAAGTAACTACCCAGCTATTCTACAGAATCATTAGAAATATTGCATCATTGTTTTAAGCCACTAACTTTTGGGGTGGTTTGTGAAGTAGCAAAGATGAACTGCATCAGAGCTGGAAAACCTTAACGTGGAAGATTGGTTTCACTTTTTTAGCTGTGTTACCTTGGACTAGTGGCTTTACATCTTTGAACCTCATTTTCAGTATAATGGTTACTATCTTAAAAGGTTGTTGAGGATTAAATGAGACAACACAGAACACGCAAGAGCCTAGTACAGGGGTGGGGAACCTGCAGCCTTAAGGCCCCATGTAGCCTTTCAAACAGCCATGCTTAAGGACCTAGAAGGCCACATGCGGCCTTAAGGACGCGGGTTCCCGACCCCTGGCCTAGCATGTTGTCTGGGCACATGGCAGAGCTTAACTAATGTTAGTTTCCTTGCTTTCTCCTTTGTCTCTTCTCACTGCGTTAGAATGCAAGCTCCTCCTGCCTGTGTCATCTCACTTTCACTTCATGTGCATCGACATTCTTCTAGGTTTCCCCAGCTCACTGTTCCTCTGAGCAACAATTTATTTTTCCCTCCTGGATGATGGCCTGGTGCTGTCATTCCTCCTAACTACCAAATTTCCAGCATTCTCGTTACGCTCCAGGGAACACATCTGCCTTCGGTAGTCTACCCTGAAAATAGAAAAGGGTTAACCTCATAAAGATGTCACTCCCCTTGTACTGTTATGCTGCCCTTGGGAGAGTCAAACAGCATAGCAAATATATATGGGCAATGTAATTGCATTCGATCTTCTAGGTCACAGAAGACTTTCTTAGCTAGTACAGCATCCAGGGGAAAAAGTAAGCATATTCCATCTTTAAGAGCATTCCTTCTAAACTCTGTCACTGTTTTTTAGTAGGAAATTACTGTGTCTCGTTTTTTTATCTTATCCTTCACAATAAATGAATTAATAAATAAGAGGGAGTGATATACTGATACTATGTCTATTTGCTGTCCTTCTTAGTGATAATAGTACGAGAGTACTGCCCTGGGATTTAGGTACTGAAGGTCCTAGTGCTGGCTCTGATACTAATTAGTAGGGCAACTTAATCAAGTCCTTTAACTTCCCTGGTATTTACTTTCCTTCTTGGGAAAACAATACGGGGCACTTGGTGAAGTGGCTTGGATGACCTCTGAGGCCTCTTTTGATATGATACACTTTGAATAGCTCCCCGATATTTTGCTTTTGTTTCTCAAATTTCAGTCTCTCCTTAAATATATCTGTTGAGGAGGAATTGAAAGGAGAGGTGACAAGGCTGGAATGTTTTGTTTCTCAAGGAAGTGTACTAGTGAGGAGGGTCTGAAGTAATCTTGGGGACAAGGTCTAGCCATGGCAGAAGGGGGAGAGCCAAGCCCTATTCATTGCTTAATACCCTTCCTAGAAGTAATGAACAAATCACTTTATATCTGACCCAAGTTTGAGGGGTTTTGGGTTCTAGTTTCAGAAACAGTTGTAGGAGTTTGATTCATTAAATTTATTTTTAGAGGGATCACAGATTCCCCCCACCAATTCTCCTAACTACACTCGCAGGACTTTACCCCACTTTTGTGGGGTAAAGCAGAGTCCCAGGTGAGTACCCCTGTGAAATAATACATGAAACACGAAATAAAAAATGAAAAGTAAAACATTCCCGTCTAGCCTTCCTGCTCAGGAATTGACTAGTGTTTCAGCTGCCTACATCCATCTCTCTGTCTGTCTGTCTCTCTCTCACATACACTTAACAATTGAAAAGTGCAGATTGATGGATGGGATTTTATGTGTCACCACTTCATTTTTTAAATATGTTTCCGCTTTAAAGGGGAACTATAAAAGAGAGTCACTGAGAAATTGGCCTGGGGGAGGGGAATTCAATCCACTGCCTTTTTTTTTTTTTCTTATCACTAAAACCCTAAGCAGAGAGTGTAATCACCTATTTCCCAAGGGCAGCCCTAAGCCCTTAAAACTCAGCTCTGTGTAGAGATTTAATAGAACTGGAAAAAAGAAATGCACAGAATCCGTTCCCAACAAACCCACAAAGGAAAATTTTCTTAAATAGATATTAAATCTGGAGAATTGCTTCAATAGCACAACCCCCTCCCTCCCTGCCTATCTCTTGATTCGGTTAGAGTGCTGCTCTTCAAATCGCCTCCTTAGTACTCCTAGAATCTTGGGGGTCTGTGGGTCACATCCTAGGCTCCAGGCATTATTTTTTTTAACAAAGTGCATTATTTTTTTTTTAACAAAGCAAGTTGAAACTAGCATGAAGCCAAAAGGGTCATTTGGTCATGGTTGTCATTTTGTTTTGTTTTAAAGGGTAGACACACTCAGCTTCATTGCCTATTGAGTTGGAGCCATAAAGATGGTGCCTTTTTTTTTTTTTTCAGTTACTTCTAAACATCTTAGAATTTCTTCTGTTAAGATTTTCTGGATTTTTAGATGAAAATATCTTGGTGTTATGTAACATGGCTTAAAAAAAAATAAGATAAAGGAAGTGTCCTTTCTCTTCCAATAGATTGGGTTTTACCTTTGCTTAGAAAATGTGCCTTAAGCTCCTCCCATCACACACATGCGCACATACACACCTTACTTTGTTTACCATGACACGTTTCAATATATATGGACAGAAATTGATTACATGAGTGAGTTTTCAGAGAAAATAAGAAATGAGGAAATACATTCAAGAGTATGAGGAAAAAAGATCAGTTTTAAAGGAAATTGCTTCAGAAGACAAGAGCGTGCCAATTTACAGAAACTAGGAAAAAGAACATTACAGTGGTAAGTGTGGAGTGGCAGGAGACCTCCCTTCTGGTCCTGGCTTTAACGAACAGGGTGACGTTGGGGCCAGTCATCCCGCCTTTGCTTTCTTTATTTCCCCAAATGCAACCCAAAAGGATTGAATTCCCTAGCACCGCTTGGCTTGATTGTTCTTGTCATGCAGGATTCAGCTCAAATATCACCTCCCGGGGAGACCTGCCTGGCTCCCCCTAACTAGAGTGGACACACATGACTGAGCTTCTTTCTCCCCTCTTTCCCCATTACTTTGTCCCATTCCAGAGGTTTTATTTTCTTCATAACTTTTATCACTATCTGAATTTATGTTGATTCCTGGTTTGTGCATTTCCTGTCTTTCCCCACTGGAACGTAAGCTCCGTGAGACCAGAGACCTGGTCACTTTTGTTCACCGCATGTATCTCAAACCCTTAGCAGTTCCTGGAACTTTTTGGGTTCACAATAAATCTCCATTGAGTCAATCACCGGATAAATGGTTTTTAAAGTAGAGATGTCTTAGGAGTCCTTCAGGGGTGGGGGTAGGAAAGAGAGAGGGAGGAGCACGTGGTGGGACTCTAAGGTCTCCACCTCCTGTTTAATTATTCATTTAATACACACATGCACGTACCGTTCTTAGTGTGATTAAAAACAGGGTTCCAGTGCTACAACCATTTGAAAAATATAGGGGCCAGGTTCAAATTGTAAAGCCCAGTCTTTCATGAGAGGAGAGTATTGGTGCAAGGAAAAGGATAATGGACTAGTCGTTACAGATATTAAACACCTACTACATGCTGGATGCTGTGCTGAGCCCTTGGGCCACCCAGGAGAGATCCAGTTCCTGTTTGATGGCCCTTTACACTTTAATGGCAGGAAGGGACAGAGAATAAACAAAGGAATAAGATAAATTTAACTAGTGATACAATACACAGCTCCTTGTTCCTTACTTAATATGGCTGATTAGAGATTGATTTGCGTTCATTAAAAGAAAGCAAATCTGTGAAACACCATGGAAAGTGGAATGCAATAACCGTAAATAAACGTCGACCCTGAGGGATAGAAGAGGGGCTCCTCTGCCAGTGGCTGCTGCAAGCCTGTACATCTGCCTGCACAGTGGTCTTCCTGACCCAGGCTGTGTGCTGCTTTGGCCAGTCTGTGTGAAGCGCTGATTCGAATGCTCTCAGGGAGAAAGGTGGTCTTGTCAGCATCTTCTGTTCCTTGGAGCTATTGTGATCATTTTGTTAGAAGTCATCAAGGTTTGAGAATTAAAGAGAAACTACTGAAACATACCTTTTGTGGAGAAGAATATTATTCTTCTTTATAGAAACAGAAAAGAAATGGTCAGGAAATTAACATCAGGGCCCTGAGGAGGGGGAGGCATAGCTCTCAGGAAGTATGCAGAAGCAGATAACTGGCATGTGCAATAGTCGTTATAATAATACATGTGCACGACCCATACAGTCCTCGCAGAAACTCTATTCTGTCTATGAGGAAGGCGTAGCTATTTGTAGTTTACAAATAGGAAACAGACTGGGAGAAGTAGAGACATGGTAACAATATCTTTCTTTTGAATAGCAAATTTGCAGTTTATGGAGTGTGTACACATACACACCTCAGTTAGTTTTGTGGAGTGTCATTACCCACATTTCAGAGACAAGTAAGAGGGGCTCAAACTTGTCTGTGCTAACTCCACAAGTGCACATCAGTCTACCCTTGGGCCTGCTGGTCCTGTGCAGAGCAGATGCTGGTGAGGTTGAGTAGGTGGGATCCAAATGCATAACTCAATTTGCAACTAGATGGGGACATTAAATGTCTTGAGCTCGCAGCAGACACACACCCACACATAATTTGAAGCAATGACTCTTCTAGGAAGAATGGTAATCATGAATGGAATGAGGATGTTAGACACCCCGGGCACAAGAAGTCTAGAATAAGGGTGGCTGAAAAAGAGAGTCTTGTTTTTTATTTTTTTAATTTAAATTCAGTAATTTGTAAAACTACAAGGCAAGGTGAGAAAACTTTTTAATTTACACAGGCCTGCATTTTGCTACCTATATTCCTTGTGAGTCTAGATAGCGGGCAGGTCTGTGTAAAGAGGGGCTATAAGGTCATTATGAAGAGAAACTTGATCTTGAATCAAAGCAGCAGATTATTCTCTGGAACCAAGATTGGTCTCTCAGTTTTTCTCTTTACTGTTGCTTATTTTAGAATAAATATCTTAGGTGGAACTTGAAGGAGAGACCTGCAGCTCTTTGCTGAGAAGCAACTTTAAATCCATTCCGATCTAAGTGGGGAATGTTTTTTAAGCTGATGGGTGTTTTTATCATCACCTAGAGAAAATGTGGGGGCTCTAACTAATGGGATTTTGCTTCAGGGTGAAGATGTGCCTTGTTTATTTCTGTATTTCCAGGGCCTACAGTAGTGTCAGACATCAGTAAGCAAGTAAATGTCTGTTGCACTAAACTGTGGCAAGTGTGAATTTTTAAGGGACCTGGGCTCTTTGTATTTCTGTGACTTAATGCACTGTGCACCACATGTGAAACATTCATCTTCGGTGTATCTTTTTGGTTCAGCACATTTTTTAAAAATCACACTTATTAAACGTTTAGCATGTCAGGTATTCTTCTTCTTTTTTTAATATTAACTCATATCCTCACAATTACACTGTGAAATAGATACTGTCTTATTCCCACTTGACAAATGAGGAAATTGAGGCATGAGGTAAAGGAGCATGCTAGAGTCAGAATTTGAGCAGAGCAGGATGAGGAAGTACCCAGGCTTCTAATTGCTATTTCATACCTCATGTAAGAGAAGATAATTAAACAGGTGTTATCAGACCCAGCTCACACATGATCCAGGCCTGAATTTGGAAGCCAAGTGCAACAAGACATTTGAAAGTCAATTATGATGAGAACTAACTAGTCATCTAAACTGCAGTTGAAATTCACAATGAATGCCTAGGGGCCACAGATTACTCTTGTTTTTTAAAAGGTAGAAAGTGCTTGAACATGTAGTGTATGTGAATGACAAATATGTTTCAACTCGCATGTGTGGAGGATTCTGAGCCAAACCCAAGCTCAGCGGGAAAGAGAGCTGTGGGGGTCCGTTATTGACATCTGCCCTGTGGACACAAGAGAAGGCAGCATGGCCCTGCGATGGATTCTTCAGGGCTCAGGAATCCAAACCTGGAGCATCTTCAGTACAGATTCCTGAAGAAATGTTATTTCCCATGGAGGAATGCATCAGGACCTGATTACACTGTGAGTGGACCTCAAATCTATTTATAGAATAAGCTTAGGTTTAAATAAATTAGCTAACTTAATTATAAGTGCCTTGAAGATAGGTAAATTCCTTGAAGACACTATGACTTCTTATCTCTTTGAGGGCCCAGATGAGATTTTTTCCTGCATTTTATAAAGTGCAGTGTGATCTTACCTTCACTCCTTTCCTGACTTGCAACCAGATTGCTTACCCTACACCCCTCTTACATGGAAATTCTGAAGATACCATTATGTGGGGGGAATATTCTGAAGGAAATTTTCTTTGGGCAGAAGCAGGGACAAAAACATGTAGAAATGGTGCAAATGATGCCCTAAGCTTTATAAGTGCTCTCTCTCTCTTTGTTAGCAAAGATGTCTTAAGATGCTATGTCTAAGCCCCGCCCTGAGCACCAAAATGGAGTGGTATACATGACAAGTTCCATGGTCTCTTGGAGAGTGCTTTCTTTCTTATCAATAACCACTTTGTATGCTAGAAGGTAAATGATCTAGCTTCTTGAGTTTGTGAATTCCCTGAATTGAATGTACAGTTTTGTGTCATGGCATATATCCATTTTCAATGTGGACACGTTCCATAGTTTTATCGGTTTCTCCAAGGGTTTCTGTGGCCCAAGAACTTGAAGCCCATATTCATGGTGGTGTGAAGAAGACTCCTCTGGAACTGGTTCTTCACTCTACACAAAGCAGCTAGCTCCAGGACATCCACATAATTCCTATCTTTGTGTGTCTGAGAAAGAGAATGTAGCTTTTTTCATACCTAACATACTTCCTTTACCTTGGACTTTTGTTATCTATTTTGTTATCTATCCAGGCATTTTCTTCTTTTCTAAAAGGCAAGCAGTCCTCAGATAACAGTGAACTCTTTTCATTCTCTTTTATGGTTTAGTTTGCAGCCCAGTCCAGCAATTTTTTTACTTTGTTTTTAACTGACCTCCTACCATTTTTCAGGGTTCCTCCCCTCCCACCTTGACCTCTAATTCCAAATTTATGTTCTGTGTCATTTCGGGGAACTTCTTGGTGAAAAGGATAAGGCTGACCTGGAGCTTCGTCTTGGGGGATTTTCATAGTAACACTGACTCTTTCTTATTAGCTGTGCACTCCGGGCTGCTAGAGTTCATATTTTGGCAGTGGACCATCAAACACCCTATTTTTAAGAGCCTTTAACTTAGTCGTAAACATGTGCTGTGACTGGGAGCTCATTTTCTTTACTCATATTTACCAAAAGCGGTTTAGCTGTTGAAAAGTTGTTATAAGGAAAAATAAAAAACTCAGCCTTCAGGACTATTTTTCCACTCATATAACTCAAAACAGTACGCAATCTAAAAAAAAAGAAAATTATTAGGCATTTAGTTGCCTAATTTGATGGTCCAGTCATATTGGTAATTTGGGAGGGGAGAAGAAATGGAACCGCTAGGTCATTTTACTATGACAAATGTCCATTAAACATGCATGGAGGGAACAATGTTTGCCACACATATTTATATGATTGGCCAGAACAGAACGGCTCAAAGAAGGCAGTCCAGTATGCTGAGTAAATCACTTATGCCCTTAAAATCTTCTATATTTAGAATAAAACTGTTCTATAGACATATTTCCTGCACACTCTCAATTCTGGAGACTTTACTAGTCCCATTAGGAGAACATAAATAATATCCCAAACTCTAAACATCAGCTTACACATGCATTGATGGATTATTAATGTCTGAGGACCTTAAAAAAAATACAGAGAAACTTGGTGAAGGAAGGAGTATTGCAAATATATCTATTTCTTTTATCTCTACAAGGAATTTATGCAAGTGTAGCAAAACACATAGTAATCTTTTGAGGAGATTTTGGCTTATGGGCCTTAAAGCAAGAGCTTCAGGAATTTAAATGTTAAAAAGGAGAGGTTTGAACTTTGACATCTTTCTGTTGGGATTTAAGATTCTAAAAGTAATGTTAGGCAAATTTTTGTACTCCATCACAAGAGAAACACCAGCTTTTCACAAGGGTTTAGCATTTCTGGAAACCTTTAGCTGACAACCATGCTTGGAGATTGGCCGCATTCATGAGGTGGGAAGAACAAAAAGATCTCAGAGTGTGTGTGTTTTTCAGGGGTCATGAGCCCAGTGGGCAGCCATATGCTGTGGAAGTAACTTGGCCTGGAAACCCTCTGGCTAAATGATGAGTGTGTCTTTTCCACACAAATCCTGTTTGAAGGCACCTTGCCTCAGTGTTGTTTTTAACCCTCAGGTAAAATGTTTTCTTCCCCACTTCCAAGGTAGATGAGCACTGACAGGCCAGCGCATGGTTTCCACATGTTTTCTCTCCCTTTCCCCAATGGCTGTGCTCTGAAGACATTCACTCTCTTGGTCCTTGTCATGGAATACATTATCTTATTGCCATGCATCCTGCTCTGGCTTTTAAATCACTCTCCATTCCAAGTGCTTTCAAAGGCAACATTCTGGTTGTAGCCGGCATACTTTTGCTGCAAATCCTGGCTAGTTGATGTTCCCGGCTTAAGAAATACACACATACACATACACACACACATATATCTGCTTCACAAACTCCTCCTGTTCCCATCTTCTTAAAGTAATAGTGAATGAAAGACTATTTTTGTATATAAATCTGGAAATTGACAAAATAATGTCTCCATGCCAGTAGAAAGTGGGTGGGTAAGGGAAGGGGGAGAAATACAACCAACCCCTAATGGGAATTGTTCACTCTGCTCCTGTCAGTTAGATCTGCTCAGGGACGAGACTGGACATTTTGCCAGAGTCATCTCCAGAGTCAACAAAATGTGCTTCCTCCTTGAGTTGCCATGAGCTTGGGTATACCCGAGGGCTAGAGAACGAGCTCAGAATTATACTCTGCAGTCAACTGAACAGAGCTGCTTTGGGGCTGTGTTGATACTCATAAGTAGTACCTTGTCTAATGACTCCCTTCTCCCACCCTCCCAGTGTGCTGTCAGACCATTGATTATACTTCGTTGCTAGGTTTGCTGTGGGGCTTTGATTGACAGGTGACTTAAGCCAATCAATTTAACAAGGAGTTAATTCCACTTCATTCCATTTCCCCCTTGTTGAGTTGCAAATATTTCATAGATATGTCCTAACTTATAAAACCTCTTTGATGGAAAAAGAATTGCAGTCTTGTCCGGTCTGCATGTCTTTTATATCCCTGGCCATCATGGCAAGTTCCCTGTAGCTTCTTCAGGATGAGCCAGCAATTCTCATCCACGAATATTCTTTGCATGACTTTTTGGAGTGAGGTACCGCTCTAGGTACTTTGCCGAATTCAGAAAACTCTCAACTGATTCCTTCTGAGATCTGGCCTTCTATGTATGGGCTATGATACATGCTCATTGGCATCTTGGTACTTGTGACAATCCAAAAATTCTCTGATTGTTTTGTCTTATGGGTTATGATATTTACTCTATCCTGGAATTTAAGTTCCTGAAAAGTTAAAGTGGAATCAAAATTAATTTAGTGTCAGCAGGAAGATTTTTTTCTAAAAGTTCACAAGAATATCTCTTCTCTCCTTTTGGGGAGGTGAATACTGCTCCTCCACATAACCATAAGGTCACATTTGTGCCCCACTGTAGCTACACATGATTAGCAAAGAAAAAGAGACCATAGTAGATCATAAGAACACACCTTATGTTTTAAAAGCTCTCAAGAGGGAGAAGATTTTGTAAAATTGAGCTCTTAAAATTCTCTGATGGCATGATTATTTTGTTCAAAAGTTATTAATAGATTCCAGTTGTCACATTAATAGGATGACAAGATTAGTTAATTGTATCAATGATCTATTGCTGTGTAACAAATGATTCCAAAACTTGGCAGCTGAAAACAGCAAACATTTATTATCTTACACAATTTCTAAGGTTCAGAAATTTGAGAGCTGCTTAGCTGGGTGGCACTAGCTTGGGATCTCTCATGAGGTTGCAGTTCATCTATTGGCTGGGGCTGCAGTCACCTGAAAGCTTGATCGAGGATGGAGGATCAGCTTTCAAGTTCATTCCCATGGTTGTTTGCAGAAGGTCTCAATTCCTTGCTGGCTATTCCAGGGATCTCAGTTCCTTGCTGCATTGGCCTCTCCAGAGGCTGCCTGAGTGTCGTCCTCAAGTGGCTGGATCTCCCCAGAGACAGTGATCCAAGAGAGAGGAGCCCAATACAGAAGCCACAGTCTTTGCAACCTAATCTCAGAAGTGACATACCTTCTCTTCTGCCATATTCTACTGGTCACATAGGCCAAACCTGAAACAGTGCGGGAGGGGACTATAAAACGTTGTGCATGCCAGGAGGCAGGGATCACTGGGGCCATCCTGGAGGATATTTAACACATTGATGATTATGTGTTGGCCAGTGGCCCAGCTTACCACGTCCTCTACCATGATACTAATTAAGGAAGGTTACGCCACCGAATATTCTAAAATTTGGCCATTCATTCATTCATTTCATAAGTTCTTGAATGTCAGCTATATGCCAGGCACTATTCTAAACACTTAGGATGTATTAGGGAGTAAAACAAAGATCCTCCCCATCATGAGCCTCATGTTCTGTTTGATATTCTGCTTTTCACACAGCAAATCCCGTGGGTCAGTGGGCCCATGTAATTAGTGGGCCCATGTAATTAGCGTAAGTCCACAGACCTCAAACTGTCATTTCAGTCTGACTAGGCCTTGACCAGCTTCAGCAGGAAAAGGGGGTAGGAGCTATTTTCTTTATCTGCCAGAAGAAGGGTAGGCTTTTTTAGAAAGATACAGAAACAATACAATCTCTCCAGTGTTTGCATTCTTCTATTAGTTAACTCTCTTAAATGATCACTGCTCTGTCTTTGTTAGCTAAAGTTGGGGAAGTAAAATGCATTACTTAAGAATTAAGGTTCAGGAGTCAGACCGTCCCAGGTTTGAGTCATAACTCTCCTGCTTACTTCTTACTGTATTACCCTGGGCATGTTGTTTGACTCATCTGCGCCTCAGTTTTGTCATCTCTAAAATGGTGATAACAGTAGCACCTTTCCTGGAGTTGTAAGCAACAAATGACCTAACATACTCATCACAGAATATGGTACATAGATACCACTCCGTTTTGTCTGCCTTTTCTTTATTCTGATTGCATCTGTGTACTGTCTCATTACCAAAAAACTCATTACCAAAGTTGCCACCAGAAATGACCTTCTAGTTCAACCCCAAACGCCCAAGACAATAGGAGGCAGAATAACTTCACTTCCAACGCAACCTTCCTCGCTTGCGTGGTAGTAGTCGTGACTCTCGCTAGTGTGCGTGTTACGTGGGAAGGAGAACTCTGGGGTTCACAGCCTGTGTTAAAGTCTTGATTTATCATCAGGAGTTCACCATTTCAATATGTAAAAATGCTTTCAATACCCACCTAATGGTTTCCTACTGATGCTGTTTCTGTTCAAAATATTCTGCTGATAAGTCACTTGTAAGCAAAGGAACCTGGAAAAGAAAGACACAGGTGCCTTGGGGTTTCTGTCTCATTCTGTCAGTCTCAGGCACCTGAGCAAGGAAGCCCCTAACTTTCCTCAGCCTGGCACTGACCAAGCAGCTGCTTCCTGCCACAGAGGTGTGGGAAGGTGCCTTCCCAGAGCTGGGAAGCCCGCAGCCCTGTTCTCCGTTCCTCTGTCATTTGCCTTCCTGGAGTATTACCATTAGAGAAACTGGCAGTGAGATGGAAGAAACCCTAATAACTGCCAGCCTCAGAAAGAATATAAAAATTCAGTAAGTAGGTAGGTGTTGGTGGAGGGGAGTGCAATATAATTCTTGGAAGACACCTGGTATTTGAAAATGTGTGCACCTCCCATACCCCCATAATTTCCCTGGCCTCCACTGGGCAGGAAATGTATGCTTGGGTAATTCATAATCCCTTAAGCCATTTGAAGATATGAACAAATGTAACCAATTTCTAGGCATCCTGGACTCTGCTTTAGTTCAAGAGGAAAAACATTCTAAAGATAAAAGAGGGAAGAAGTAATAGATGATCTGAAATCAGACTATCCTGAGTTTAAATCCTGACCCTGACACTTGTCTCTGTGACCTCAGGGATGGTATTTTTTAACCTATCCAAGCCTATTCATCTACAAAATGGAAATAATACCTACCTCTGAGATTGAATACGTAAAGCACATAGAAATTTATTATTTATTTATTTCAGCTTAAACAAGAGGAATTTATTTTCTCATATTTCTGGAGGCTGGAAGTGTGAGATCAGGGTGCCTGCTTGGTTGGTTCTGGTGAGGCTAGAAATTTATACATTTAAAAAAATCGGTCCCAGGAAACATTATTTTTTCGTTCTGTACTCTACCAAGTTTCCAAGTTAATCAAGTTAACATGTCACATTTTTTATTAGGAAAAGATAATCACTACTTCCAGGGCTTTGGTTCTCAAACATTACTGTATGTGTCAGTCATGGGAAATGTGCTCAAATACTGGATGACTCCTGCAGAAATTCTAGTTCAGGAGGTCTGGAGTGGAACCATTATAGGGGGGTTCCCAGGCAACATCTGGAGACACAGGTTTTAGGGTAATTCTATGTCTTAGGAGGTTTGAAATCACCTGAGTTTAAACACTTCAGTCAATTGTGAAGGTCAGAAATGAAACATATTTTTTAGCTTTGAAGATACTGAACCCTAGATGTTTTAGAGCTATCTATGCTTCTAGATGGCTTCTGGGTGCTTTGGAAGGCACCAAACTAGAGATTTGCGAAGGTGCATCTTCCATTCCGTGAAAACCCTGTTGGCTTCATATGTGACCTGGATGGAAGTATTTACTCCTTCCACAGGCACCGTTTCAATGAGTGCAAGCAGGAACAGGACACCTAGGAATATCTGTGGAATGCAGGCCTGAAGCTGAGGGACAAGTAAAACCAGAGGGGTTGGGAAGATAATGAATGCCAAGACACTGAGTGCTTCACTCTTAAATGATAGTGACTGTCCACTGGAGTGTGGAGGGGCTCGAAGCCCCAACAGTAGAAGAAGAGTCAACTGTCTGGCTTTCTTTGTGCTGTTGGATCATTTGCTCAATTTCATCTTCAAGACATAGCTTGAATCCCCTGTCTGGTTGCCACATTGGCCTGGTTCAGGTCCCCGTCTCCCCTCGACTGATGCAATAGCATCACCTTCTAGTACTATGCAGACTGAGTACAGCTATGAAAGTTACCTTCTTTCAGCATAAAATTGTTCACATTACTCCCCTGCTTAAAACTCTTAAGGGGCTGCCTTTTCCTCTTAGAATAAAATCCAGGGTCCTTACCCAAGCCTGTAAGTCCTGCTCATGCTGCTGCCTGTTTCACTTTTTAAGCCACCGTTGTCCCTGCTTACTACCTGCCAGCCATGTGTGGATCATGAGATTCCCGGAATGAGTCAAGGTCTTTCTTTCCGTAGGGCTCTTTATTATTATGTCGTTTTTCCAACTCGTCACCTGGCTGCCTGCCACTTAATTTTTAGGTCTCAACTTGAATGGCAGCCTCATTGAACATCCCCTCTAAAGAGGTTTCTCTTCTGTTATTCTACATCTTGGCCCCTTCTTTCTTTTCTTTACTGCACTTATTACAACTTGCATTGTCTCTGTTTGTTTACTTCTTTTTTCCCTATTTTGGTCTGTCATTCTCTTTAAAATACAAACTCCACTCTGCTGTCTTCTTTACCAGTGTATCTGGTACCCACCAGAGTGGCATGCTGTTGCTTAATGAATGAGCAAACAAGTACTCTGACTTGTTCCGTTCCAGAAGATAAGGTATGAAGGTTTCTCAAACAAATTAATCCTTCTAGATTATTAAGTGGAAGGAATCGCAGGAGTGAGCAACAAGAGACTCACTTGCCCAAATTGAAACTCAAGTCAGAGATCCCCTCATTCTGTTTTTCAGAAGCATCACAGGCCCACATATTGCCCAAGTGACAGCAAGGCTGTGTCCACTGGGCCAATGATAGAAAACCTGTGTATCACAGTTGACTGGTGCTTTTGGCTACCTTAATGGCTAAAGTCTACCTGCTGATCTGACCAATGGGAAGAAAGGAGTTGTGAAGTTGGATCATATAAAACTGAAGCCAGGCCCTCCGTGCAGGCTGACACTTGAGACTAGATGCACAGCCAAGCTCAGACAGGATATTAGGGACAGGCAAGATTGCTCTCTTCTCTGTCAGGCCTTCTGGGCACCAGGCTGGAGGAGATTGAGTCATTCTGACCTGTCAGAGTTGGTGAATGAATGCTATATGAGGACGATCCAAGAACATTAGAACTCTTTGAGTCCAAAGATACAAAACTCAAAAGGGCGTATGAAAGAAATAGGAATGTGGAAGCCATTCACAAGATCCCAGGACATATGGACTAGTTAAAATTTTAAAGAGACAGCATTAAAACAAATAAAAGGTATTTCTACTTTATACAGTGAGTGGTAAGAGTATGGAAAATCTTGTCCCAAGAGGCAGTAGATTGGATGAAAATATAAATGTAAAATAAATTAGATAAAACATAAATATATTTAACAGGCAGCCATAATGAGTTATTTAGGGAATGTTTGAAGGTACCATTTCCAGCCTTTGAGGTTGACAAAAAAGAGGATGACCATGTTCTCCTACGAATCGTCCCTTGTTACCCTTTAGTCCCTCATCCTCTCAATAAATACTATTCATGACCTTCCGTATTCATGATACTGCACCACTGAATACCACAAACAGGATCAGACGTTGCCAGTTATCCCCTGGAGGGCAAAATCTGTCTGGTTGAGAATGTCATCTGTAGAACACTCTCTAGAACTGAGGGAAACAGCTCAGGTTGTTGAAATTAGATTAGGGACCTCACACTATATATCTCAGAAGCTTTCCAGTGCCTATTGTACCTGAATAGAACCTCCAAAGTTGGCACTGTCTTGTTTTGAGTAGGGCAAATGTTTGGCCTTTTTAATTGTGGAATAAGAACCCAATTCCTCACTAGCTGCTGTGACACCAGCTTCCCATTCAGATTGCTGACTTTGTCTGTCCTCTGGCCTGTAGTCTGCACTGCAGGGGGCTGGGATGGAGCTGTGCCTGCCCCTGCCACTCCCATAGCAACTTCCCCTGTGGACCCATTTGAGGCAAGGCTGTTTCTGTGCCAAATGTTTATTCTGGGTTCAAAATCAGTCTGCATTATCTTCTAAACAGAATGGAACAGTAGTTGACTCAGGGCTGGAATTTGGGAGGCATCTTGGAAAAGGGAAAAAAAATTGAAATAAGCTGCCCATTGCCCAGTTTCCCTGTGTTTTAGGTTATCTTAGCAGAAGGAGTTGAAACAAAGAGAAGGAGGTGGCAATGCCACTGTGTAAAATGCCTATTATACCTCTTAGATACTATGGCGCTGGTCACCGACCCACAGGAAGGATGTTGTTATTGTCTGGGAGTGGGTGAGGCCTCATGAAAAATATCTGTGGTATGAGGAAATGTTAAACAAGCTGGTCTTGTTCTTATTAGGAAAGAGGGGATATCGGGATGACTTAAAATGATTCCAAACTACCACTCAGAGTTAAAGGTGTTGTCTTTGAAATAATCCAAAAAGACCATCTCTGGCAGGGCCTAGCCGCCGCAGGTTCATAAACAGCAGCTGCCTGGTGTGGGGGGATGGGCAAAGAGGCCACCTGTGGCTCCCGCCCCTTTTTGGTGTTCCTTTTCTGTCTTTAAATCTCATCAGCCAGGGCTCAAGTTAAGCGAGATTCCCTCTGCAGAACTAGCTGTAGGAGACCTTAGAAAGTTCCCTTTCTGGAGAAAGGACTGCTTTAGTTTTCCTGAAATTGTTTCCTTTCCTTTTTCATATCCTTCTCCCAAAGACCCTACTGTGGAAAGGAGACAAACAAACAAATTTGATTTGAAATCACAATTCGATTTTCTATGATGCTTTGCAGAAACACCAGGTGAATTACTGGGCTCTAATTGAGCTACTGCAGGGCTTGTTTCTGGGTATGTTAATCACCTGACTCACCTGGCATCAGAACCACCTGGAGTGCTGATAAAATGCAGATTCTAGGGTCCTATCTCAAACTTAGAAAAATCCAAATTTCTGGGATAGGGCCCCATTATCTGTATTTTTAATAAAGTATGAGAACTTTCATGAGGCCAGGTGTCTTTGTGTTTTTATTCATGTATGCCAAAAACTAGATTACTTTTTTTTTTTTTTAAATATCTAAGAAGGTATGGGGTTCTATAAATATTTATTGGGTTAATGAAGGAACCAAAGCCTAGCAAGGTTTGTTCAGTAGGTTGCTCTTCCATTAAGTATGAGAACTTTCATGAGGCCAGGTGTCTTTGTGTGGTTATTCATGTATGCCAAAATCTATGTACTTTTTTTTTTTTTTAAATATCTAAGAAGGTATGGGGTTCTATAAATATTTATTGGGTTAATGAAGGAACCAAAGCCTAGCAAGGTTTGTTCAGTAGGTTGCTCTTCCATTAAGTTATGGCAGAAACCAGTGGCAGGAGAGAAGAGTCTTTAATGGGGGGAAGGCAGAGGAGAAAAGAGGAAGGAAAAAAGTCAGTTTTGAAGAATGGGGCAATTTCTGGGAGGCTAGGCTAGGTGGGGCACTGAAAGAGACTTTCCATGACTAGAACAAGTGGCGAGACTTGGCATAAAGTGGTAAATTTTATGTTATGTATATTTCATCACACAAAAAAATAGTAGATGGCCCGAATATTACTTTCTGCTCCCTGCCTCATGATCTCCTATAGGGAAATTCAGTTTAGCATATAGTTTAGTAACTGTTGTTCAAATTAGCCTACTTAGTTTGAAGAGTGGCTAAATTTTGAAACATACATTGTACATCTTCTGGGTGAGGTCTCTGGCCTTGCCATTGTGAGTGTGGTCTCAGATGAATCCATTGTAAAGGTGAATCCAGTGATGTTTTAAGTTCCCTAATGTTGAACTGCAATCACTTCTCATACACAGAAGCCCACCCTTCTGGATTTTCATTGGGTGATTAAAGAAGAAAATGCCCTTTAGGACCTTGCTGGAGACAGCCTATCTTTTTCTTTGGGCTCTTCCTTTGTGAGATGATGAACTTGGTCGGGAAATATAGGGCATTCACTCATTCTAGTTACGTAGGCCTATATCTGGTGGCCGTAGCTTTCTTTATTATGGTTACATGCTACACTGGCAAGGTAGGATACCTTTGTTCATAAAATCAAATAGTACATCAATGGAAAAAAGCCTCCCTGTCAAAAGCACAAAAAGGATCTGGGAAAAATCATTTAGAAAATGTAGGCAACTTTCAATTGCCCAAATCAAAGGGAAACTCACTATCACAGAGGTAGTCTCCCTATTACAAGCAAGTTGGATTCTGAAAGCTTGTAAGTAAGCTGTGTACAACTTGGCATACATTTTCCCATAAGTGCCATTATGTGCCATTTTTACACATAAGGCTGTGTTTTGAACTTCAGCATGGAACCTGGAAAATCAAGAAGAGATGTCTTTGCTGGCCTCAGCTGTAAGAATCTCATCTAGTTACCGTACTCTTTAGTGATCTGTAGCACCAACCCTCTCTTACTACTGCTGCCTTCCCCCTGGGATGAATGTTGCAATTTGTGCATTCATATTTCAGGAATGATTAACATTCAAGGTTGGAAATATTCCAGAAATCACAATTTGATTTTATATGATGCTTTGCAGAAATATGTTAGATAAACCAAGGATTCCTAATTGCTCACACAAAAGAATTAAAGTGAATTGTGATTATTTAGCTTCTTCAATTTTTTTCCTAGTCTTCAACTTCTTTTGTTCCCCTCATCATTTTGCTGCGTGCTAGAAATGGACTTACATGACTTCTTGAACTCCTAGTCAAAGTAGAGTGATGAAAAGCTATATGGACCTGGATTTGAGTCTAGGCCCTGCCTTTTACTGTGCACTTGAACAGATTACCTAACCTCTCTGAGCTACAGTGTCCTTATGTATACAATAGAATGATAACTAATAAAGTGTTATTGTTAAGTTAATTGAGATGATACATGTAAAGTGCTTAGCTTAGTGCCTAGACATAGTTGGGACTCCTTAAATGTTAGCCATTACTATTGGTGCATGTTTCCTGGGCTGTTATTACTACTTTTCTTAACATACTCACCTACATTTACATAAATAATATTGTAAAAACATGTGTTATAAGAGTTCCATGCATTTGCATAGCAAGTTATAGCTTATAAAGCAATTTCTTATTTGATCCTTACAACATGGTGGAATCAGGAGAGCTGAAGACATTTTTCCTTTTTACACATGAGGAAACTGAGTCTCAGAGAGGTACAGTGACTTGATTTAATTTGACTTGGACAGAGCGAAGAGTCAAACCAATGGACTCCTTAGTGCCGTGCATTCTATTATATATGAGAAAGCTTGTTCTAAATTACTGATACTATAGTAGTGCCAACCTGGTGACTAGGGAGAAAAGGCTTATGTGTTTCTTGCTTTAATAATTTGTTTATTAGAAAAGGTATCCAAAAAAAACATGCTTTGTGAATAGGTTAGAATGTGTATTTTTCTTCAAGGCACTGAAATTTTTCGACTCATGTGCAACAATGTGGTAACTTGAAAGATGATTCTAGATATTTCAGCTTCTGGCAATTTCAGATCACATTTGGGTAAAATTTGACAAACTGTAGTCACCTCCAAGATAATAATGTTGATAAAATGATGGAAATCTTGATACATTCTTAGCAAAATGAATCTAAACGGTCGTTTCAATATTTTTATCCTTTCTAAGTGATTCTGACTTTCCACATACTGATTTTTAGATTACTTAGTGCAAAAATAATAAGTTTTAACTTTTGACACAATAATAATAGTTTTAGCTATTTCCTAGAGTAGTGCCCTTTGCATATCAATTCTGTATTTATCTGTAGGAGAATTTCCTTTTTGACATAATCATAGCATAAACTGAACCCTTGTTATGACTTGTTGGTTCCACATATGACATTAGTTTTTAAAAGAGCAAGAGAAGCAAGTGTTTTCCCTATCAGTCATCACATAAATTTTTAGAAACTTAAAGAATCTTGAAAATCATCTGTTCGAAAGGTAGACTATCATAGTAGTTAAAACCTTGAATGTTAGAATCTAAGTTCTACCATTTATCAACTGAGCAAATAGAGGGAAATTATTTAATTCTAAGGCTTTAATTTCCCCCCCATCAAATGGTAGTGTAATAGAACCTGCCTAACCGGACTGGTAAGAGGATTAAGTGAGAAGGTGTAGTTATATTGCTCAGTAATGTTAGGTACCATCATCATCACTGTCATTCATGATGGTTTCAGTAATC
This sequence comes from Propithecus coquereli, assembly GCF_000956105.1. Classification (NCBI taxonomy): domain Eukaryota; kingdom Metazoa; phylum Chordata; class Mammalia; order Primates; family Indriidae; genus Propithecus; species Propithecus coquereli. The sequence continues at coordinate 8,395,187 of NW_012152507.1, read as the reverse complement.
TTGATACTGGGTTGGATGCAGCTCTCTGTACAGATTGCATGGTTGTAGATAAGAATGAATCACTCGTAATTTTGAGCGGAACAACGTGTGGTAAACTTAAATTATGTAGTTATTGGGGTTTTTTACTTAATCACATCTATAGGGCTAAACTGAAGGACAGTTTTGAAGCACTGGCCTCTGAGTGTAAATGCATTGTCAAGCACTTCATACTAAAATACAGTGGCCATTCCAGATCTCAGTATGATGTTAGACACAATGGATTACTCATTTTGGTGGGACTTCAGTCTCTCCAAAAACCCAAAAACATTCATCTAGAAATTTGAAGACATACTGACATTGCCAACTAACACTATCAAGGACACTTGGCTCTCTTTATCTTTTTTTGTTGTTGTTGAGACAGGGTCTCACCTCAGTCTAGGTTGGAGTACAGTGGCTCGATCATAGCTCATTGCAGCCTCAAACTCCTGGGCTCAAGCAATCCTCCTTCCTCCGCCCCTGGGTAGCTGGGACTACAGGTGGCTGCCGCCACACCTGCCTAGTTTTTATTTTTAATTTCTTATAGAGACAGGGTCTCGCTATTGCCCATGCTACGCTATTTGCCCAGGCTGGTCTTGAACTCTTGGGCTCAAGCAATCCTCCTGCCTCAGCCTCCCAAAGTACTAGAATTACAGGCATAAGCTACTGTGCTCGGCCTCTCTTTCTTTATCTTTTACCTCTGTGTTTTGCTGAACTTAAACAATGAATTATTTTCTTTTTATTTTATTGTATTTTATTCCATGAATTATTTTTATGTTGCAGCACTTTTACATTTGGATAGGAGTACATAGGGCAGAAATTATATAGCATGTATGTGGTCATTGTGTATGGATAAATGAAGGATTCATTCATTCAATAAATATTTGCTCATATCTTTTGCATATAAGACATCAGGTTAGGTACATGGTCCCTGATTCAAGGACTTTAGATTCTAATAGGGAGATGGATTAAAAACAATCAAACATACTAAAAAATATATACTGTAATAGCCAGTCATTTTTGACCATAGAGCACAACTTTCTTAAGATTTAAGCTGAGGCATAAAGGAGTAGGAACTAGCCATGGGAATAATTTTGGGAAGTGTATTCTGAGATGATAGAGCAACTTTGATCCATACCTCTGTTCTTTTTTTAGCTTAATATTTTATGTCTAAAATAGGTTTCTTGCAACATAATTAGATTGTGGACTTTTAGAAATGATTGGATAATAGAGAATAAAACATAATCGGGTCATGCCTGTAATCCTAGCTCTCTGGGAGGCCGAGGCGGGCGGATTGTTTGAGCTCAGGAGTTCGAAACCAGCCTGAGCAAGAGCGAGACCCCGTCTCTACTAAAATTAGAAAGAAATTAATTGGACAACTAAAAATATATAGAAAATTTAGCCGGGCATGGTGGCGCATGCCTGTAGTCCCAGCTACTCAGGAGGCTGAGGCAGGAGGATCGCTTGAGCCCAGGAGTTTGAGGTTGCTGTGAGCTAGGCTGATGCCACGGCACTCTAGCCCGGGCAACACAGTGAGACTCTGTCTCAAAAAAAAAAACAAAAACATAATCGGGTATGCAGTAAGTGAAAAGCTGATGCCAGAATTCAGAGTAATACCATAATTATTTAAATTATCACTAAAATGGATTTTGGGGGTTAGTATTAAATATTTAAACACACATAGAGTCTTGAGTGACATAGCAGTCACCCACATGTATGTTTAAAAGGCTTCAGTTACATTTTAGAATTCTGTTATTGTTTAGCAAATCACTGGATTTTTTTTCTCTTCCTGGTTTAGGATATCATTGAAATATCTTCGTATAATTACTTCCATACTTTTTCATTAGTATTTTATATTCTTTGTTACGTGGACCATCCCCCAACCCCAAATTTTAGCTGTACTGAAATGAAAGTTCCTCGGAACTGGCGATTCTAATTCTGAGGTTGGGCGATCCCAAAAGTAATCTATAGCACTCCATAAGGCCTCAGTCTAGAATTATAAAAGAAGACAAAATCTTCTATGATCCCATAATCATGTGCAGGGCTTTACCATAACTCCAGAGTAGAACAATCAGCATTCAAAACCACATGAAGCTAGGACTCTCTTCCTCATCCCTCCCCTTCCCCCCATAAAATGATACCTACTCATGAGTCACAGCCATTCATTCCCTTGGGTTTGATATTCGTTCTGCTCCTGAACTCTCACGGGTCATCAGTGGACTGAAAATCAAATTAATACACGAGGAGAGATTATCATTTTAGGGGTTTTGTGGGAGCCCACTTTTTATGAGAAGAGACAGTCACCCCCAAGGATGTTATCTGAATCTGAAAAGAGGTTGTGGTTGTAAAGGAAGTGGTGCTGCTTTAATCTGCTTTAGGGAGCTGCCACCCTGCCCTATTGCTAGGAAGCCTTCCCATGTGAGCAGAGTGATCATCCCCTTGGAAAAAGCAGCTGAAGTTTGAAAGCAGTTCTGATTTTGCAGTTTCAGGAATGTGTCAGAGCTGCAGCTTTAAGATGGCATTTTCCCCCCTGGCTGCTGCTGAGAGCAAGAGCGCCTGGGCTAGATGTGAATGGGAGTTTTGTATGAAGGTTGTGGGTGAGCCAGAGCCACTTGGTAATCAGGGCAGCGAGGCACATTAATCCTTAAGGAATATGCTTTACATACAGCCTCTCACTCTTTTTTTTAAAGTGAAAGTATAAGTAAAACTTCCCTATACTCCTGTAGTTATCTTGCCTCTGAGCTCATTTTAAGTTCAGCTCCGAAGGCAACTTGATCTTTGTGGCTATCTCCTTTCATAGACGATAATTAGCAGGGTTCTAGAAGGCTGGCTGCAATGATATCCTTTGCTGTTAGAAAAGGGGAGCAGGAGTAGGGATTGGAGTGATTGTTTGCTGTGTTGGTGACTGTGATGTTGCCATGGGAAAGCTCAAGACTTCAGGAGAGTTTGTGTTTTGTTGGGCAAGGTGCCAAGCTGTTGTGACTCTTACAGCCGTGTGAGTGAGCCGTGCAGAACAGTATTCTGTGCAGCAATTCAAAGGGCAGGATCACTTTAATCAGGGTGAGATAGAGCACTGAGTATTCACATTATGCTTTATTTCAACTTGAAAATGATAAACAAACCCAACATTTTGGTAGTCTCTGGGTTTGGTCTTTTAACTTTGAAGGAAAAACAAGTCAATTCCTCCTGCTCACTCCAACTACAAAGCAAAACAAAAATGTTTCTGCTTTACATTTAAAGACCCCTTGTAATAGAATGGTGTGCTCTCAAATAACCACTCCACCCACAAATGCTAGTTCATCTTGACTAAATCTCAAAAAAAAAAAAAAAAAAGCAAAACTTCACAGGCCAAGTTAATTTGGTGCTAAAAAAAAATGTAGAAAGTTGGTGTCAATGGAAAAGAACTCAAACTCTGTAAAATAATTTAAAGAGGTTTATTCTAAGCCAAATAAGTGCGACCAAGGCCCAGAGAGCCATGCCGAAGAAGCCTTGAGCAAGTGGTCTCACAGTGGTTGGGTTATAGTTCAGCTTTATACATGTCAGGGAGACAGGAATTACACATAAAGTCATAAACAATACATAGAAGGAGTACATTGGTTTGGCTCAAAAAGGCAGGACATCTCAAAGCAGGGGATTACAGATTATAGGGGGTTTTGAAAATTCTTTGACTTGAGATTGGTTAAAGAACTGAAGCTTTGTCTAAAGACTTGGAATGTTTTAAGTTAAGATAAGGAAGTCTGTTAATCAGAGACAAGCCACCGGACTTATAGTGGACCTAAACACGGACTCTAGTGATCTGTTAGGTAAATTGATGCCCTGCAGGTGTGATTTAAGCTTTGTCCTAGATAGCTCTAGGCCTGTTAATGAGCTACAAAGGATATCTCCAAGAAGGGCGGGGGGCATGATGAGGCATGTCTGACCTCCCTTCTCAGGGCCAGCAACTCGGCTTTAGGGTATCTCTGGGGTCCCATTGGCCAAGAGGGGGTCCATTTAGTCAGCTGGGGGGCTGAAGATTTTATCTGAGTTCACACTGGGAGGTTTCTTTTCACTTCAGACTCTGGGTATTCCTTCACCTCACTTATCTGGGAGATGCAGCCGTTTTACCTCCAGTAGTAGCACAGTACCTGGCCCAGAGCAGATGTTCAGTCGTTGTCTAACCATACTGAAGGTAAGGAGTTTTTGTTGGGATTGTATGAAAAATTAATATACAGATCCACATAAAGGAAAATTTGGGAGCTTTGTGAACTATTTTCACCTCTTAGGTCACAAAGGGAGCTAGGTATAGCCCTTTTCTGCAGTAGTCAACACAGCCCTAATTCTTTAGGAAGGTGCCAAGTCTCCATTTCCTTTTGTGCTGTGTAGACATTGCCTAGAAGGTCCCTTGGAGCCAAGTCTTTTGAAGCTTTTTGATCCATTCCAGGGAACTCTTGGAAGAGGAGAGAAGAACTTCACAATTTCCATTTTTAGCCTAAAACAGATGTCAACATGTTAACTCTTTTTCATTTGATATTGTGGGCCTGGGCTTGTGCAGTGAACACAAAGGCACAACTGAAGTGCTGTATATTTTCAGAATATATTTTTATCGAGAGACTTGTAGAAAATAAATATATATACGTATATATTAGATAAGGGAGACAGCTATGATGTCTTGCGGCATAACATGCAGAATGGTATGTTTCATATTTAAAAATACTGAAGTAAAAGTTGCATATGATACATTTTAAATGTTCATTTTCTAGGAGTGTCTCACTTTATCTGTTGGAAACACTTTTTAGAATGTTTATACTTGTGTGTTGCTTTGTAGTTTTATTTGGTTGCCAGGTTAGCTATTTATTTTCACCCAATTTGACCTTTGAGGGACTTATTTTGCATAGAGACAGATGTTTTCATCTGCCTTAATTTCCAGTCACCATATTTCCAAGTTCTGGTAGCATTCAGAATAGTTAATCATACAAGTTGTGGAAACTTTTTCTAATATAGAAAAAATTCCCTTTGTGTACTAGATGATTTGAGTAGTAACTTACATATATCTAGGCCTTTGGGAATTAGATAATTGATGAGATCCTTTTTTTTTTTTGGCCAAAGTTTTTCCATTTTGTACAGTTTCACATATATTTTAATATAGGATAAATCCTGTCTCTTACGATTATTATGTAAATTGACCTTAATTTTTAGAGCAGTATAGATTCACAACAAAATTGAGGAAAAAAATGCAGAGTTTCCATATACCCCAGCCCCCAAACATGCATAGCCTCCCCCACTGTGAACCTCCTCCATCACTGTAGTACATTTGTTGGAACTGATGGATGTTCATTGACACACCATTATCACCCAAAGCCTGTAGTTGGCAGTAGGGTTCACTCTTGGTGTTGTACATTCTGTGGGTTTTGACAAATATATAACATATATCCACTATGATAGTATCAGAGTATTTTTACTGCCCTAAAAATCCTCTGTGCTCCACCTATTTATCCTTCCCTCCCCCCTAACCTCTGGCAACCACTGATCTTTTTACTGTCTCCATATTATTTTAAAATGCACTTGCTTTAATTTTTAAACATTACACTAAAATTTGAAAGCTACTTAAAAATGGATAAAAATGATTTTATGTGTGGGGTTTTCTTTGTCTCTGAACTCAGTTTTTGCATTGAGAAATTGTTACAAATGGTGCAACTCTAATTCCTTCTCCTTAAGTGAGAATTTCTTGACCTAATAATAATATTTCAGAATGTTATTCTCAGTCAAGAGAATTGTAGCTTTACAGGACTATGGAATTTTCCAGAAGTGGTTAAATCAGTAGCTTCTTGAATAGAAGCATCAACAGAGTAACCCATAACAGCATAACATAGCATAAACACATTTAGTTTTTCTTTTTTCTTTAATGATTCTTCATCCTGGATCACCATGCAGTATCACTGTGATCTAAGCTATGTTTCTGGAGAATTTTGTACAGTTACTATTCAGGTCTCCGTAGCTCCTCTGCCTGCTCCAAGAAGGGTTTATGTGTATGCATTAATTACCAGATCTATAAAGGATTATTGAGGAAATTAGGGCTAATAGGAAGCATTAACAACTTTTTGAAGTAGAGGGCATGAAATGTAATAGGATGATCTTCTAGATTAAAAAGAAACTTGGTGCCACTCTCAGGATACAGTACAGCTGGCTGGAGGCCATGTCTCTCTTCCTTGCTAAGTCTTTCTCAGCCTCATTTCCCAATTTATGTTTTAACTACTGCAGTACTAACAAACTGGCCTCTTGCCCTTTAATCTATCCTCTATCCTTTTGCTAGTTAAATTTCTGAAATGTAACTCTTTTTGTGTCCAGTCCCTGCTTTAAAGTCTTGAAGTGGCACCCTCTGCCTACACCCAAACTTCCTAACTGACCCTAAATTTTGTGAATCCCAAGCGTCAGGAGGCTTGTTACTGTGATAAAATCAGCTTGACTGGGGTGAGAGAGTGAACCAGGCCTCAGCAATGGAGCCAGCGTCACCTCCTCAGAATCTGGACACTGTGGTCAAGACAGGCAGAAGCTGACTTGGCAAGAAGTCAGGTTGAAGCAACTTTCACAGAATCAAAGAACGGGGATAGGCAGGTTCTGTGAGGATCAAAGATCAAACAGTGTTGGATTGGAGAAGGAGGTGTAGACATTGATGGCATTTGAGGACCACTCTGGGTCCTAGCATCCATTTCCTTGCACGTAGTAATTGTGTGTTAAGTATTTGCTGATAGGATTGGTTGACCCCCAGAGATTCTTGAATTTTTTTTTTTTCTTTTCATTTTCTCAGAAACTCTGGGCAGAGGTCAGGCAGATAGGGAATGTATCTGCTCTAGCAGCCTGGAGTGAGCCCTAGAGTCATATAGAAGTACCCCAGCCTTTTGTGGGTACCAAGGGCAGCTTGGGAAGCACGTATGACCTGGTTCCCAACTGTGTCCTTTTCAGACTCATTTTCTTGGATCTGTTCTTCCAGGACACTCATTTTATCTCTTGTATCCAGCCTATCTTGTTCGAGGGCCGGTCACCTAGTTATTATTATTGCTAAGATATATTTTTGGCATTGAAACAGCTCAAAGGAAGAAAGGAAAATAAACCTCTTTATTTTATTTAAAAATTTTTAGATGAGCCACACTGGAATTGTTAGAAGGGCTGTCTCAGTAGTTTTTTGTATTATTATATACTTACATCAGAACTCATGGAAAACTGAGTTTTCTACACTCTTACTCTGTGGTCCATTCCTTAGGGAGAAATTGCTATTTTGTTATATAGAAAACTATAACCGTAGCAGGATTAACAAAGAAAACAGCATGAATTGTACTTTGAGATTATATAATATTTCGACATTAGAGCAACTTCTGTATTGGTAAATTATGTTATATTCCCATAAAGTTAATGACTATACCACTGTTTGAGGAAATAATTCAGAATGCCTGAGGAGGAAGTTTTATCTCTCCTATGGAATGTGTGAATCATATGCTCCACTTTTTCCAGGAAAGTATAGAAAACAGCAGCAGAATGTCAGAACTACTTGGATGGTCAGTGTTGACTGGAGGTTTGATAAAAATGGGCCCTTGAATTTGTTATAAATTGGCAGAGCCCTTTTGGAAAGCATTTTGGCAGTATCTTTCCAGAGTTATACTAATATGTGTGCCCTTTGGCTGAGTAATTTCACTTCTGGGAATCTCTCAGAGGAAAGAATCCAAAATATGGAAAAATGGACATACATGAAAATAATCATAATCATTGTAGGGTTACTTTTGAAAATAATAATAGCCTTTGGAATGACCCATATGTATAGCAGGAACAGAATTAAGTGAATTTTACCTATGTAAAAATATGAAGATGAAAAACCCCAGAGAGTAATACATACAAATTATATGAAGGGGACATTTCCGGGGATAGGATACATTTTCACCTAGAGCCAGTGGAAGGAGAGGCTAACAGGAATCACAACAGCCAGCGATGAACAAGTCCCCACTGGTGGGAATGCTCACCCACATCTCCAGATACAGAAACTAAGGCACAGAGAGGCTGCTCACTTCTTCCCAGGGTTGCACAGCATTCTAGTGGTAGCCCAGAGGTACAGATGGAGCCAGGCAGTCTCAGGGCTCAGCCAGCTTAGTCCTGTGTCCTCCACAGGGCGGTGTGTCGTTGAGGCAAGAAGTCTGCTGCAAGTGACCATTGTCTCTCACGATTGCATTTCTGGGAGGCTGAGAGCAATGATCTCTTGGGAGCACTTCAAGTTCTTGAGCCTTGAATCTGTGCTGTGCCCCACCCTGCCCGTCTTGTTCACCCTGGTGCTTCACCGCATGTCTAGACTCTCAGGCCTGGTTCTCTTGCTTCTTGGTGGTTCTCCAGGGCGGGGACTGCAGGTCTCATCGCTGTGCCGTGGCCCTGAGTTCCTTCCGGGTGGGGTGCAAGCACTGAGCCCTGGGCATATCCGTCTTGCAGGGCAGTCATGTGGGTCCCCAGGGAGAATCCATGGATCTTCCTTCAGGTCCTGCTTCGCCTTGCACCTCTCGTTCGTTTCTGTCCTCTTTACAAGAGTGACTCGTGTTAACGTGGAACACCAGCCAACACAGAGAGCCACGAGGAAGCAAACCAGGTTACCCACAGAAAGCCCCGTTCGTGTGTCTATCTTGCCAGGCTCGGATACTGGGGACATAGGACGCCATGCTCTTATAGGCCAGGCCCCGCCAGACTTGCTAGCAGTTCTTCAGGGTAGATTCCCAGAGGAGAACTTGTAGCCTTGGAAGGGCGTACTTGTATGTGTTTTTAAAGGGATGCTAGTTTTTTACTGGTTTGTTTTTTTGTAGAGTCTAGGATTACAGGTGTGAGCCACCACCCGGCCTTTTTTTTTTTTTTGAGATGAGGTCTCACTATGTTGCCCAGGCTGGCCTCGGACTCTAGAACTCAAGGGATCCTTCCATCTCAGCCTCCTGAGTAGCTGGGACTATAGGCACCTGCCATCACGCCTTGCTTGAATGCTAGTTTTTACGGTTTGAGAAAATTATAATGGAAGTACTAAGATGGTGTGTGTGTATTCTTTGGTTGCAGTCAACAAACACAAACTGTGATGGATTTAATCAAGAAAATAATTTCTTATTACAAGGACATGAGGTTTTTGTAGAACCCAAGAAAAGTCTAAATAACCAAATGTAGAAAAGGTCCTTACCTAGGATCAGGACGGCTCTGAGGCTCCAGGTAGTAAGAACTGGAAAATCCTGTCTCCAGGGCACCTCCTCAGGGGAGAATCAGCTCCAGCTGGTTTCTGTGCAGGTGTAGTTCTCCCCGGCCTCCAGGGAGTGAGAGTCTCTTTGGTCTGCCCTGGGTCATATGCCCACTTTGTGACCAGGGCAAGAGGGCACCTTGATTGACAGTTGCACCCAAACCACATGCAGAAGGAGAGAGGGGTAGCTCCCTTCGGGGAGATGGGAGTACTGTACACAGAGAAATAGGGAAGAATGCATGCAGAGCAGGCTGAAACAATAGATGAAAAGTATGTAGTGGGATTTCTTTTTCTTTTCTTTGTACTTTTATAATCAGTGAATTTTAATCAGCAAATTTTATGTCTTAGAAAGTCATTCTGGATAGAGATAGAAATATTTCTCCTTATATTATTGCAACAGACAACACTGTGTGAAGTGACATGGCATGAAACAAATCTGTGTCTTTAACACTAAACTAAGCAGAAATAGTTTAATATTGTAATAAGGATCTAATGAACTAGCATGTGAGAAAGTACTTTGCACAATGCCCAGCATATGCAAAATAGTGCTTATTAAATCTAAATAAAGGCTGAAAGTGTAAGGAATGAGGTTGCCATAGCTCTTCAATGTTTATGTTGTAGCCAAAAAGCAACTGGTAAGTTGTATACATTGGCAGGTGATAATAATTGTACAATGTGTGAATTATGGTTCAATTTAGATTTTCTTTGCCAGTGCTATGAATTTATATAAGTAAAAGTGTCAGCACCTGAATGGATTATCTGAGTGTGAGTCCAAGAAGCACAATTCATAAAGTGGCTGATTAATTTTCCCTGCTTTGGATTTATTAGTATGCCTTCAACCACGGCATATATATTTTAAATTAATTTAGAACAGTTACAAAATATATCATATAAGATAGGAATCAGTTAGCATATATAAACTCTAGTGAACAGCCCTGAGAAATATATTTATTTGTATCAATTAGTCATGGACCCTTCACAGGGTAGCAAGAGAGTCATCCTGCTTTTAACACATACCCATGGAGTATGATTGATTGACATGACCAGGGGCTTTATGTGGAACAGCTCGGGTATGGAATCTAACTATTGACCTAGTCTACCAGGAGGGTGGGTGGGGGGTGTTTACTGACAGGGCTGGGACTAGGGTGAGGCAAGGCAGGTACAAAGGGTACAAAATGTCAGGAGGCCCTCACTCTCCAGTTGTGCACTCATCGAGTATGAGTATCTTCTAAATTCTGTGCCCTGTGTGCCTCACTTGTCCTGTCCCTGCTGACAGAAAAACTGAGCATATACAGAATTTTTACTTTCTGAGAAAAAGGAATCAATTTTTGACTGATATATATCTGTGTGTGTGTGTGTGTGTGTGTGTGTGTGTGTGTGTGTATGTTTGTGTGTATAGTTTTTGCCTAACGGATATAATAATACATGAGTCCTAACAATACCTGGGACCCTTGACCAATTGCTATTAAATGGAGTAAATGGATTCATTTTTTTAAATGAATTAAATGGATTCATTCAAAACCACGAAGCTAGTTATGATAAAAATGATTAAAATTTATTGAGTGCTGACTGTGAGCCAGAGGCGGAGGTTAACATTCTACATTTCATCTTCAAAATAAGCTGATAAGGTAACTATTTATTCTCCTTGTCCAGAAAGGGAAACTGAGGCATAGCAGTTTAGACAATGTGACCAAGATCCCAGAGTCGAGAGCAGATCTAGGACCTAACTCAAGTCTGAATCCAAAGTCCTGGCCTCTATCCAGCTATTCTTGGCCCCCTCCCCCTCCGACTCACCATCCAAAGCCTCTGGGCTCATGAATCCTCTCTCAGGGTGTCATCCAATGCAGGGATCCTGCCTTTCTTCCAACAGCTTATCTTCTTGGCTGACTTCTCTTCAGCTTTTTTCCACAATGGCCACTGAAGACTCTTTTCCATTATAAATAAACTTCCCCACACCCTCTGTCTCCACACAGTGTGCTGCCTCCACCTCTGGGCCTTCCCCTAAGACCATTTCCTTCCTTTTACTCCACTCAGGTGAAGATGGAGAAGTCTGGTGTGCTTCAGAGCAGAGTTAGGAAGTGGTATCAGCATTATCCTCCTTGCAGACGGCCTCTCCCAACCTCTCCCTCCTCCTTTGAAATTTGCACGTCTAGTTTTCTTGTCTTTATGTGTTTTGTCATAGCTGTCTGCCTATATTCAGGTCACTTCCATGCGAGGACAGCTTGCCAAGGCTTCTCGTGGTCCCAACCCCTGCCATCATCCTAGTCAATTTCAACATTCCCAAACGAAGCACTCCCAGCACCCCAGCCATTAGTTTCATGACCTCTCAGTTTCATTAGCGTTTGCATCAGCGAACTGATTCCCATGGCCTCACCCTTGACCTCGTCATCACCTCAAACTGTCCTGCCTATGAGACCTCGGCCTCAAATACCACACTCTCTCTTTCTACTTCCATCTCCCCAGCTGCCTCACTCTCTCCCAGCCTCCTGTTCTTTCTGATTAAGACCTTGTTTATCTTGACCTCTCTCCACTGTGTCTTTTTCTCCCACCTCCTCTTGCCTTTGGTTCCTGCTTTACCCAGACCGAACCCCATGGTTGGCACTGAGATGATTCTCACCAGCACTTTCAGCTCTCTGACTTCTTTATCCCTTTTCTCCGTTGTCTTAGTTTTGATTCCCCAGAAGTGGACTTTGAGGATTTGAGTGCAGCAGTCTACTCGGGAGGTAATTCTGGGAAGAGTCACAGGTAGAGGCCTGGGGAATTGAGACAGAGAAGGGGAGGAAGCCACCGCAGGGCATGCAAGGAAGCAGGATGTTGCTGTGGGCAACCAGGGGGGGCTCCATCCAACCATGGGCGTCTGAACAGCTGGGACGAACATGTCCCAGGGCGGCCCTCCCACCAGAGGCACAGCAGCCAGGGCATCCACCCACCAGCTTTCGTGGGTCTTTGGCTGAGGGCTGCTCCCAGGGGAACCTCCTCCTTAAGAACTTCTTGCCTCCCTTCTGTCTGAGAGCCAAGCCTGCTCACAGTGCTAGATGCAGAAAGTCTCAGCTGCTTGTGTGAAGAAGCCATCAGCGTGCATAGGAAAGGTGAGTGCCAAGCATGCATGGGAGGGGCATCTAGGACATCATCAACCAGGCGAACCTCTCAGTACTGGATTGACCCTAAAAGCTGCCTCCAGCTTGCCAACTGTGCTGTTGTGCTGCTATGAACGTGTGGTTTTGATCTTGGCAGGACTCATCAATGACATTTCGTGATCTTTTAACATATTGCCTCTCTTTCATTCCCCTCAGGACTTATGATGAGTGTCAGACAGACTGAGTTCACATTCTGCCTCTACCACTTTGTGAATTTGGGCAGATACTGAGCCCCTCTCCAAACCATGCTTTTCTCTTCTTTAAAATCAGGAGATTAATACCGACTTGTTAGTAATTGTTTGGTGAAATTTTATATACACACATATACATACAAATAATATATATAATACATAACATATTTTACATAATGTAGATATATAACCTAGCCTAATGCCTGACACATAGCAGGAACTCATTATCTCTTTATTCCCTTATCTTCTTTAATGTAACCCCAACACTCTTAGCAAATGGCCTTGCCACACATAGCTCACAGAGAAAACAGACCATCAACTTTTACCTCCACAACTTCTCAGTGCCGTACCAACAGAGAATTCCTACTCCTATGTTTACATTTCCAGAGTCTCAGAGGGAAGCATGCTTTCCTTCCAGTTCAAGGCTAACCTTTATCTCAGCCTATTTCTTCTCCAGGACTTGACGTCATCAATTATCAGCATCCCCCTCCCAAACCTCAGCCATCCCATCTTCACTATTTGTCTGCAGAGAACTTTCTTTACATGATTATAATCACTTGGCACATATGCATTTTATTTTTGCTTTAACCCAATCAGAATATATAGTGTGCTGTTTATTAACTGAGGCAATGCAAGGTGTCCTTGCAGAACATAGCTGCCAAGATGGAGATCAGTGTCGCAGAATGTCATGTGACTTCCAACATAATCTTACAGACCTGGCGAAAAAAAGCTAAAATATTTATATTTCCTGAGTACAGTGGGTTTCTGGAAAATTGGGAGAGGGGAGAAGAGGGAGAAGATGGGCTATAAGTGGTAGATAAAAGGTAGGAGTTGGGAAAGGGGGTAGGATTGTCATCTTTAAAAAGTCAAGGAAATGTTCAGTTGGTCATAATGGGTTTTAAAAAATAATACAAAATAAGTAAAAAAGAAGATCAAGGACATGAAAATCCCTAACAGCACTTTAAAAAATTTTGACGTGAGGTATTTCTGGATTTTTTTTCTCCTTATGCAAAATGCAATATCATTGGCATACCCAAAATATTTTTTTATAAGGTGTTTGGACTTTAGGATTGGGAAAACCAAAATGAGATAGATTGCATGTAAAATTTACTGTGGGAGTTGCTGTCTATAGTAAGTAAACATACCAAAAAATACCAGTTCCCCGTCAGTGTTGATCTTTCGTTCTGCAGATGTTTATGGAGTGTCTACTCTGTGGATCTTCTCATTAAGGTGCTGTGCTATATGCGTAGATTGTGAAAAGGAGAGAACAGTAAGAGCAAGTGAACCTTAGACTGCCACCTTGTATAGAGTAACTGGTTGGTTTGAACTCAGTTTTTTGATATCCTGGGTGCTAGAGGCAAGGTCATATCACTGGTTCATTTTTAGTGGGAATTAATGAGCATTTTCTGATAATTTTTGCTCTAATTTTGACCAGACCTATAAGAGCTATAATTTTATTGGTGCTAGGCCATGCGATGTTAAGAAGGAAAAAGTTTTCTTTACTATTTTTAAAAGAAAATGGTTAATACAGAGGAGAAATATTTCAAGTGACATTCATAGTGGAATATAGTCCAAAAGCAAATAGAGCTACAGAGAAATCTTGAATTTATTCAATAGTTCTATTTTAATAATACCATTGTTATTATTATTTTGAAACTATTTGTAGATATAACTGTAAGATAAAGCAAATACTTATGTTAATGCTGTTAGGAACCATAATTTCAGCCCAAAATCAAATCGTAAAACCCTGTAGTATTAAATTTGAACTGAAACTCATGATTATTTTTTCCAGAAAAGTACTTTGTCCACTGGAAAGGCCTTGAAGTAACAATAACTGGGAAAAAATGAGCATTCCTGATGCCTAGATCATGGTCTCTTAATGTCACTTTTCACGAAAAGGAATCAGGGCTTTGTCACTAAAAGCTACTAGGGCTTTTTGAAGAATGGGTGATTCTAGAAATAAAGTTGGATGTACATTGGTCATCCTGTGTTTCAGTCAACAAGGAAGACATCAAAGACTAATGAAGTCTTGTCAAATGGCACAGAAACCAATGTGAAGGGACCTGGCTAATTATGATTATGATTATTTGAATATGAAATACATAAAAATCCATACGTTTAAAGCAAACAAAAAAGCAAACAAAGGAACTCATTGTTCCTTAAATGATTAATCTAAAAATTGACAGTTACAGACCTAAACATTTATCTGTTTTTCTTTTAGGAACCATATTTCCAAGTATCCAGACAATGTAGTTGAAGAGAAAGTTCTTTACAGAAAAATTTTAGCTACTAAGCATGGAGGGAAACTTAGAAAATCACTGTTTTGCAACCCCTTATGAAATAACTGATTCGGGCAAAGTCATCAGTGAATTAAACCATCAGATGAAAGATTGATAAAGATTTTACAATGGCTGCCTTAGGCTGTTACCACCTGAATTCGCTGATAGATTATAGCTTCACAGGGAGTGGGGCAACCTAACATTGTATGCCTCCTGATAGGATATAATAAGCAGCACAACTTACAAAATATTTTTGCTAAAAAAAAAGTTGAACTGGGATCTAATCAAGCATTTGAAGTTATATTTTAGTTTATGGACAATATGGAGATAAAAGGGTACATAAATGATCCTTGAAAAAGTAAACAGATAAATCTGTAATGTGGGACATTTTATAAGAAATTAATCTGATCTCTTCAGTAAACCAACAGTATACAGTAAAAATGAAGTTGGGGTTGAAGGTGCTACTCTACACTACAAAAACCTAAGACACATGCTAACCAAATGTGACGTGCAGACCTTATTTAGATCCTGGTTCTAACAAACCAACTATAAAAACAATTTTTGAGATAGTGTGGTAAATTTGAATATGGCTGTGATTTAGAGGATACCAAGGGATTGTTAATTCTTTAAGTACAGTAATGACATTATGATTGTATAAAGAAAATATATTTTTGGAGATAAATGCTAAGTAAGTGGAGATGAAATTATATCTGGAATTTGCTTTAAAATATTTCAGCAACAGGCCGGGCGCGGTGGCTCACGCCTGTAATCCTAGCACTCTGGGAGGCCGAGGCCGGAGGATCGTTTGAGCTCAGGAGTTCGAGACCAGCCTGAGCAAGAGCGAGACCCCGTCTCTACTAAAAAGAGAAAGAAATTAATCAGACAACTAAAAATATATAGAAAAAACTAGCCGGGCATGGTGGCGCATGCCTGTAGTCCCAGCTATTCGGGAGGCTGAGGCAGTAGGATCACTTGAGCCCAGGAGTTTGAGGTTGCTGTGAGCTGGGCTGACGCCACGGCACTCACTCTAGCCTGGGCAACAGAGTGAGACTCTGTCTCAAAAAAAAAAAAAAAAAAAAAATTTCAGCAACAACAACAACATAGAGGATAAATCAAGTGTGACAAAATCTTGACAATTGTTGAATCTGATTGATGGGTATACGGGAGTTCATTCTCTTTCATTTGTGTGTGTTTGAATTGTGCAGTGGCACAATTTATTATAGCTCACTGCAGCCTCGAACTCCTAGGCTTAAGTGATTCTCCTGCCTTAGCCTCCTGAGTAGCTAGGACTACAGGCATGCACCACCACACCTGGCTAATTTTTGTGATTTTTATAGAGATGGGGTCTATGTTGCCCAGGCTGATCTTGAACTCCTGGCCTCAGTGATTTTCCCATCTTGGCCTCCTAAAGTGCTGTGATTACAGGCATGAGCCACCATGCCCAGCCTTGAAATTTTTCATACTAATTTTTTTAAAAGAGAAACGGTCAGAAACACATCTTCTATATTAATATTTTAATTAAATTATCGAACAGTGAAAACTTTAAATAGAAAAAATTTAAATTAAAACTTGTAATGGAAAATTTTAAATGGAAAAATCATTGAAGCCTCACTCTAGCAAGAGTTTTCACTTCCTCCATCTCCCCATCATCAGTTGGGTCTTCAGCCTTTCCCACACTGAAGTGTTCATTGAGGTCAATGATGCTCTTATGCCAAACAAAGCTCACGGTGCCTGTGATGTGTGCAGGTGGGCAGACAAGACTCATTACTTTTAGTTATAGAAAAGCTTGACAAAGTTGGCTGGGCGCTACAATAAGGATTCAATACATGTGAGGATTCTCCTGGGGACTAAGTGACTGAGCAAACATGGCATTTGTCCTCTTTTGCCTCCGTTTTCCCATCTATCAAGTGGATGTAATACTGTTTTTCCTTATAGTTCAAGGGCCAACTCAAATATCTTGAATACTTTCTTGGCCACCAACCCAAAGGGCTCTTTTCCCTTTGCCTATTGAGATATGGTACAACTAGCAAGGTTCCTAATTCCATGTTCTTTAAACATTATTTGTAATTTAACAGTAGCTACTATAGAGTTCTTCTCCCTTTTTATTTTTATTCTCATTTTATACTTCACTATGAACTTTTCTCCTGGAATTTAGGTACTTCAGGGTAGTATTTTTCAACTTGATGTCCATGACCTATTAGCTGGTCATGAAATCAAATTAGTGAGTTGCAACCAACATTTTTTAAAAAGAAATAGGCTGGGCATAGCGGCATGTGCCTGTAGTCCCAGCTACTTGGGAGGCTGAGGCAGGAGGATTGTTTGAGCCCAGGAGTTCAAGGCAACCTGGGCAACATAGTGAGACCCCATTTCTAAAAATTTTAAATTTCTTGAGAATATGTTCATATATGATTTCTCCCCTGGCAGCTTTCTACCCTCTTCTCAGAATGCTCTGCTTAAACCAGTACATATTGTTCGTCTGGACTATATATAAATACGCATGTGCCTA